>NW_006160057.1:2566374-2587042 GCF_000334495.1 Tupaia belangeri chinensis
CAGGAACTTGAATGCGCTGTAACTAGGATCAGGAATGCTTTGGAAAGTTGGTTTCGTTCTTTCCCTTTTTTTGTTTTGTTTTGTTGTTTTTTAAAGATTTTTACATTAGGGTCCTTGCATCCCCTGGAACGGGAAGAGAGAAAGGGAAAGTGAGAAATCGCCCTCTGGGGGGAAATAGCCACAATGCAGTCCTTTCTCCTGCATTCTCCTCTCAGGATTTTGGGCACACACACACATGTACCTGGTGTGTTTCTCAAGCCCCCGGTTTCAGGACTCAAACTGTACAGCTGACCATGTGGGATCCAGCGTTTTAACCACCATGCCACCCACGAGCCTGGGAAGTTTGCCTTAGTTTACACTTTTTCATTGACTACTCTGAAGAAATTTAGAGTCTCTGTAAACTTAAGATATTATGTTAACATGGTGCAGTTTTAAGATCTATTGTCTTGTCAGATTTCAGACTCATTGAGCCTGAATTATGATACCATGCTTATATAATAATGAAGATCACCCTAAGGTTAATAAGAAACAGTTTCTCAGATGTACTAATTTTTTTAATTATTTTTCCTGTGACTTTGAGACATAGCAAAAGAAAAACAAAAAACTATTCTAGGATTTAATGAATGATATTTCTCTTACTTATTCATGGGGATGTGGAGGACATAAAGACTTATAAAGTCTTAGGGTCAGCAGGTGGTGTGATGATTAAGCTGCTGGACACCCATGTGGCCAACCATGGTTCAAGTCCCGTATCTGATGGCTTGAAAAATCACTCCAGGTGTATGTGTGTGCATGCCCAAAATCCCAGGAGGAAAATGGAGGAGAAGGGATTGCAACATGGCCATCCTCCAGCCCTGGGGGGTGATTTCTCATTTTCTCTCTCACTGTCTCTCTCTCTCTCTCTCTGATAAGTACATGTACCTTATGGCAGAAACCTAAAAAAAGAAGGAAAAAAAAAGAATTATAAAGTCTTTTGATAATTTATTTAAATGATATTTTGATAAATGTATTTAAAGATAAATTTTCTTTTTTTTCCTTCATAGTCAATTGGTGTCAACACTGGTTTGAATATTTTCCTAATCCTCCCATCAATATTCTAAGTATGATAGAAAATGTTTTGGCATTTCATGACAAGGAACTGCTACAACACTTCATAGATCATGATATAACTTCCCAGGTAAGAAACAAGTTTTGTAGAATAAATAACCATTTTAGAAGCTAACATTGGTTCTGGTACTGTATAGTAAATTTAAAAAATAATAATAAATAAATAATAAACAAAACAGTATTTCATTGAAGGGGTATAATAAAAAGCATATTACATTTTGTATATTTAATATATTCCTTTTTTCTTCATTGAACTGTCTTCCTAAAAGTCTATAAAGAAAGGCAGAAATTAAGATAGTTCTTTTCGTAATTGTGTATTTAAATGTATTTAATATAGCGGTTTTCATAGCTTACATCAAATGCAAGAGAGTATTATCAATGATTCTGTTTTGGCTTTTCCCTAGAAAACTAACACATTTTTCCTTATTCATTTTAGCTGTATGCGTGGCCTCTTCTTGAAACTGTGTTCTCAGAAGTACTGACAAGAGAGGAATGGCTAAAATTATTTGATAATGTTTTTACCAACCATCCTTCGTTCCTCCTGATGACTGTTGTTGCCTATAATATATGTTCCAGAACACCTTTGCTCAACTGTAATCTTAAAGATGATTTTGAGGTAAATTATCCTTGTTCTTCAATGTATTTTCTTTTTATAAAAATTGTTATTTATATATCATTCGTTATACATCACAACAGCTTGCAAAATGAATTTTCCCAGCATATACTGCATACCAGTCCAGTTAAAGATATTATCATACACATTATCATCAACAGACAACCCTCCATTTCTGTGTCCCTTAAATGTTTTGCCTCTATTTTTATTTTTTAATTATAGTTATTTTTTATACATTCAATTGCTATATACATCATTTAGCTTGCAGAGAGAATTTACCAACATGAAATACAGCTCAGACCAGTCCAGTTGATAATACTATACACATCATCATCAACAGGTAATAAAACAGTTCCATGTTCCACAAATGTCTTACCTCTCTATTTTTTCTCCCTAATTACCTTCTCTACACTCTTCCCCTCTCCCACACCTTCCACACTGTCTCCAGTGCCCACAACTATTTTCAATGCTTTTATGCCCTCCAATCTTTCAGTCTCTACCATGGCATGTGGATAGTCAGTATATGTTAAGTGGAGAGACATACAATGTTTCTTTTTCATAGCCTGACTTACTTCACTCAGCCATAAATCTTCCATATTCATCCACTTTCTATCGAATGCCAGGGTCTTGAGCTTTATGGCTGAATAGTATTCCATGGAGTTTATGTGCCACACTTTTTCAATCCATTCATTCATCTGTTCATGGACATTTGGGTTGGTTCCATGTCTTACCAATTATCAATAATACCACAGTAAATATAGATGTGCAAGTGCTTTTCCAACTGAGCATTCTCCTGTCCTTTAGGTAGATACCCAGGAGTGGAACTGCCATATCATACGGTAGTTCTATTTATGGGTCTTTGAGGAGCCTCCATATTGTTTTCCACAGTGGTTGGACCAATTTACATTTCCACCAACAGTGTAGGAGAGTTCCCTTTTTACCACATCCCCACCAGCACTTATCATTTATATTTTTTTAATCTTCACCATTCTGACCAGGGTTAGGTGGTACCTCATTGTGGTTTTAACCTGCATCTCCCTTATGATGAGGGAAGTTGAGCATTTTCATATGCTTTTTGGCTGTTCATATGTCTTCCTTAGAGAAGTGTTTATTCAATAAGGTCCTTTTCCCATCTTTTAATTGGGTTAATCATTTTTTCTGCTTGAGTTCCCTGTGTATTATCATTATCAGTCCCTTATTTGGGGCATAGTTTACAAAACTACTCTCCCATTCTGAAGGTTATCTAGTCATGCTAATTACTGTGTCCTTTACTGTGCAGAAACTTCTTAATCTGATGTAATCCTACTTGTTTACTTTTGGGATTATGGCCTGTGCTTTGGGGTCTTAAGAAGGCAAACACAAGAAGCATTTGCCTACCCCAGTGTCTCCTAGAGTTTCCCAGTGTTTTCTACCAGTAGTTTCATACTTTGAGGTCTTAGGTTTAGATCTTTGATCCACTTTAAATTGATTTTTGTTAATGGTGAGATAGGGGTTCAGATTCACCTTTCTACAAGTGAATACCCAGTTTTCCCAATACCATTTGCTAAAGAGATTTTCCTTTTCCCAGTGGATTGACTGGTACCCTTTTCAAAGATCAGCTGGCTGTATGTTTTGGAGTTTATTTCTGGGGTCTCTGTTCTGTACCATTGGTCCACCTGTCTGTTTTTGTGCCAGCACTGTGTTATTTTGAGTATCACAGCTTTGTAATACATTTCAGGGTTAGGAAGTGAGCTGCTGCCCATTCCACTCTTCTGCATAGGATTGCTTTGGCAATACAGGGTCTTTTATGATTCCAGACAAATTCTATGATCTGTGAAGAATGTCTCTTATAGTTTTATAGGGATTACATTAAATGTGCATATTAATTAGGGTAGAATTATAATTTTGATTATATTAATTCTCATAATCCAGGAACATGGGATGTCCTTCCACTTTTTTGTGCCATTTTACAGAAGGGAGAAAAAAAGGACTTTAGAAATCAAAGAACTATTACGCCAACAGAAAAAAAAAATTTTTGGAGAGGTTTTTGCTAAAGGATGCATGCGCTCACCAGAAAGAGAGAGATAGAGAAATAGCAAGTGAGAAATCACCCCCCAGGGAGGATGGGAACTATGACTGTTTGAGGCTTCTCGGGAAAGTGTGAAAGAAAGCATCAGAGGTGGTATTAAAAAGGAGAGACTCAGAATTAAATGTAAAATATTTTTTAAAATAATTATTTTATTATACTTTATTTATTTATTTAAATTTGACCAGAGAGGGACAGAGTGAGAGAGAGGGAGGAAAAGTGAGAAAGCAAGCCACCAGGTCCAGGACTTGAACCATGGTCGGCCATGTGGGGTCCAGTGCCCCTAACCACCGTGCCACCTGCCAGCCCCTAAATGTAAACTTTTTAGGACCAGCAGATAGCATAATGGTTATGTCATTGTACTCCTATGTAGTCAACTACAGTTCAAGTCCCAGACCCAGTGGCTTAAACTTACACGCATGTGTGTGTGTGCCCAAAATCCCAAGAGGAGAATGGAGGAGAAGGGCTTGTAGCATGGCCATCTCCCCTCGGGGTGAGGGGTTGATTTCTCACTTTCTGTCTCTCTGTCTCTTTCTGGTGAGCACAGGTACCCTCTAGCAAAAAAATCTCTTTCTTAAAAAAGAAAAAAAAAAAGAATTATTTAATTTTATTTACTATTATTATTTTTCAATTTGACCAGAGAGAGAGAGAGGGAAAGTAAAAACGCAAGCTGCCAAGTCCAGGACTCAAACTGCGACTGGCTATGTGGGAGTCCAGCACCTTAACCACCAAGCTTCCTGCCAGGCCCTATATATAAATTTTGAAAGTACAAAAAGAGGGACCAGCAGATGGCATAATAGTTACGTCACTGGACTTTCATGTTGTCGGCCGCAGTTGAGTCCTGGACCTGGTAGCTAAAAATTCACACTGGGCACGTGTGCATGCGCTCCTAAGATCCCGGGAGGAGAAGGGATTGTGGCATGGCCATCCCCCCCCAAGGGGTGGTTTCCCACTTTCTGCCTCACTGTCTGTCTCTATGACAAGCACACAAGCCCTATAGCAAAAATCTCTCTTAAAAAAAAAAAAAAAAGAAAGTATAAAAAGAATAAATTAAAAAGTAAGAGCAGAGGCTCTTGGCTCAGCCATGGTATGCTGGCTATCGTCACTGCTACTCTGCAGGCAGAGACCGTGCGGGAGACCCAGGTTCACTCCCAGCCCACCCTAAGAGCCCACGCGGTGTTAGGTACTTGCAGTACCAGCTTCTCTGGAGGCCGAGGCAGGAATACTGCAACATACTGAGACTTCTTTTTTTTTTTTTTTTTTTCATAACCAAAAAAAGAGGCTCTTTTGGTAGACGAGATGGATTACTTAGGGAGTTTGTGACTTATTTTGTGGTTGTCATCAAATTACACTTCAGTTTTTACTTCATGATCACATAATACATATTTTAGAATTTAGATCTGCCAGGAGAACAACGTGGAAGAATTGGGTTGTTGAGAAATCTCATGACACATTTTTGCATAGAAAAACAAAAAATACATCATGACTTTTCTGATACCCCAATATTTAAGATATTTTTAAAGACTCAAGCTTATTTATTTGAAAAGGTCAGATTATTTTGTAATTTATTTATTTTCTGTCAACCTAATATGTATTGATTTTTAAAGAATTATTATGTTATTTTATTTATTAGTAGTATTATTTTTAAATTTGCTATAAGGTATGTGTGCTCCCCAGGAAGAGACAGAGAGAAAGTGAAAAAGCAAACCACCAGATCCAGGACTTGAACTATGGTTGGCTATGTGAACTGCGTTCGGCCATGTGGGAGTTCAGTACCCCAACCATCGCAGCACCTGCTGGCCCCAGTGAATTTATTCTAAAAACTTAAATTCATATTTACATTTCTAAACAGTTGTTTTAATTCTACTTCATAATTGCTTCATTAGGTAATCCTGATGTAAACACCAAGTTTTCTTTCAGTATTTTTTTCACCATCGGAATAACCTGGATATAAATACTGTGATTAGAGAAGTTTATCGTCTCATGGACACCACGCCTACTGATATTCATCCAGAAAGCATGCTCGATGCTTTTGTCGCACTGACAAAGGGGCAGTATCCCGTATTTAATCAATATCCAAAGTTTATTGTGGACTATCAGACACAGGAACGAGAAAGAATAAGGAATGACGAATTGGATTACTTACGAGAGAGGTAATAATGGCATAATTGTTCTTGGTTAGAAATGAAATCTGTTATGAACACAGACGAGAAAGATTTTAATGAAAGCACATTTGAATTATTAAAGATATGGGTAAAATCAGAGTTTGAAGGCTGGACATATATTTAAAGACACTTAGTTGTTAGGGCCAGCAGGTGACATGGTGGTTAAGGTTCTGGATGCTGACATGTTCAAGTCCTGGACACAGTGACTTATGGGACATCCATTCTTCTGAGTGGGAACTCTATATTCCCAATCAACAAAAGAGAGAATTAAAAATGGGTAGAAAGGCAAGAAGATTTTTGTTCGGAAGTGTGCCCAGTGCCACACTGTGGAAAAGGGAGGCAAGCACAAGACTGGCCCAAATCTCCATGGTCTATTTGGGCAGGAGACAGGTCAGGCCCCTGGATTCTCTTACAGAGACGCCAGCAAGAACAAAGGCATTACCTGGGGAGAAGATACACTGAGGGAGGATTTGGAGAATCCCAAGAAATACATCCCAGGAACAAAAATGATCTTCGCTACCATTAAAAAAAAGGCAGAAAGGGCAGAGTTGATAGCTTATCTTTAAAAAGCTACTAATGAGTAATAGATGGCCACTGCTTTATTTATGGCAAAACAGAAACGTCTCACCTTTTTTATGTAGACCATATTTAATTGATTTCCTGCACCAGAACTCAGATCAGGAATGGCTGACAGGATATTTTGGTTGGACAATCAGGATTTTGGTTGGACAAAATTAAGTAAGACTGGCTTGTGGTTAAGTGAATATTGTTGGGTTTGTAAATTTTGATAGTAACTTCAGTAAGTGCTATCACGATTTGCCCTCTCTAAAGATATCATTGGTAATGCATTAGTGATGCTCATCTTTCTACAGAGATGGTGAATGCCTTCTCCTGCTAGAGACTAGATTTTTATTTAGGCTTATATGTTACTGGTTATATGAATATATAAATGCTGGAGGGATTCTTTTACTTCTCATAACCAAGCAGACTCACGTGTGTTTTAATTTGTGTTCATTAACGTGTTAAAGGCAAGGGCTGAAGAAAAGGTAGTGTCTACTTTACATATTTGGTCATAACTCTGCCAATCTAATTCGAATTCCCTGTATCCAAAACACTGCCTTTTACTTACTGAAAGACATTTCAGCGTGGTTTGTGTATACTACCAAATAAAGAATATGTCATACTTCACATATTTTATAAATGATTTATAAGGTCAGATGCTTTTGAAAGTCGTTGTGACAAGATTTAGTAGCATGCTAAATTTTACCTGTGAATTCTATGATCTAAGTCAGACTAAGTTATTGTTCAGCATTGTTAGTCAACCGTTCAAAAACCACCTAGAAACTGAAGAACTACTGTATACGTGTGGCTGGTAATGGTGCTTTTGCCAATTTATTAGAAGGATTAAAGTAGAGGAGATATACCGTCAGCATAGATTTGTAAATTGTACCATCATGAGACTTAAGATAATTAAAAAACAAATGACAGATAAAAGAAGAAAATCACTCCAAGTGTGAGTACATGCATGCCCAAAATCCTGAGAGCACACTGGAAGAGAAGAGTTTGCATTGTGACCATCCCCCCGGGGGGTGACTTCTCACTTTCCCCTTCTCTCTGCAGTGAGCGCATGCGCCCTATGGCAAAAAAAAAAAAACTTAAAAAAAAAAAAAAGATACATCGTTCTTACATATGGAAACCAAATCAATGACATTTTAATCACATATACATTCTGTATTTCGGTTATTCTTAATTACTTAGATTTCTTGTTTGTGCTTTGTAATAATGAATATTATCTACTTAAGGCAGACAGTTGAAGGTATGCAAGCTGAAGTAGACCAGCAAAGAGATGAAGAGGAAGCTTGGTACCAGAAACAAGAACTACTTCGTAAAGCTGAAGAGACCAGAAGAGAAATGCTCTTGCATGAGGAAGAGAAGATGATACGACAAAGACAGAAGTATGCCTTATCACTTAAAAAAAACCTGAACATATGAGTTAGTTGAATAATTTATGTTTTTTTATTATAAGAACAACACTTTATATAGACTTATCCAGCTGTAGTATTTCCATTAACCAGATATTTAAGTCAATAAAAAGAATCTTTTATATCACTTTTTAAAAAATTGGTATGTATTAAAATGTAATCTAAAGCTATACTAAATATGATATAACTTTGCACTGATTATTCAGAAGTAATACAAGATGTAGGGACCAGCAGATCACGTAATGGTTATGTCACTGAACTCCCACATAGCAGACTGTGGTTCAGGTCCTAGAGACTTGGAAGCTTAAAACTCATACCGGGCATGTGTGTGCGTGCGTGCCCCAAATCCTGAGAGGAGAATGGAGAAGAAGGGATTGCAGTGTGGTCATCCCTCCTGGCGGGTGATTTCTCACTTTCTGTCTCTGGCAAGTGCATGTGCCCTGTAGCAAAAGTCTCTCTTAAAAAAAAGAAGTAGTAATAAGAGATCTAGTGGACCTGGAAGGACATTATTTAGAAGCATTACTGTAGTGGGCAGAAGTGCTGTAGTAGTGTTGGATATATCATCTTGAGTAGAGTGTAGTTTTTAACTTGTGTTTTAACATATTCGTGTGACCTGATCATTGAAGCATAAAACAACTAACTCATTATGCATAATACTTTGGAGGACAAGGGAAGGAATGCTATTCAAAAGTATATTTAAGGGACCAGCAGTTGGTGTAATGACTATGTTGCTGGATTCCCATGTAATTGACCACGGTTCTAGTCCCGGACCCAGTGGCTTAAACTCACGCCGGGTATGTGTGCATGCGTGCCCAAGATCCCGAGAGGAGAATGGAGGAGAAGGGATTATGGCATGGCCACCCCCACTCGGGGGAGGGGGGGTGATTTCTCATTTCTGCCTGTCTGTCTCTGTCTTTCTGGAGAGTATACACGCCCTATAGCAAAAACCTCCCCCCCACAAAAAAAAGTGTATTAATCAGGTAAAAGGTTTAGATTAATTAAAATGATGGGTAAAGTGATAAGACTGAACCTCATTGTCAGGGAACTCACCTCTGTAAGTGTTCATTGATTCTAACACTTGGGTAGGACTTGCAGAGCAGATTTCTAGTAGGGGTAAAAAGGAATTACTGGGGACCAGCAGATGGCATAATGATTACGTCACTGCACTCCCACATAGTTGACCATGATTCAAGTCTCGGACCCGACGGCTTAAAAGTCATGCCGGGCATGTGTGTGTGTGTGTGTGTGTGTGTGTGTGTGTGTGTGCGCGTGCGCACAAGATCCCAAGAGGAGACTGAGGGAGAAGAGATTCGGTGGTGTGGCCATCCCCCCTAAGAAGTGGTTTCTCACCTACCATCTCTCTGTCTCTCTCTGTCTCTACGGCAAACACACATACCCTATTCCAAAAATCTCTCTCTTAGAAAAAAAGGGGGGACCAGCAGTTGGTGTAATGGCTATGTCACTGGACTCCCATGTAGTCGACCGCGTTTCGAGTCCTGGACCTGGTGGCTTAAACTCACGGCGGGCGCGTGTGCATGCATGCCTATGATTTTGAGAGAACGGAGGAGAAGGGATTGCGGTATGGCCATCCCCCCTGGGGGGTGATTTCTCACTTTCTGTCTCTCTGTCTCTGTCTCTCTGGCGAGTGCACGCACCCTACAGCAAAAACCTCTCCAAAAAAAAAAAATTAAAAAAGAAGCAATTACTGAACTAAGCTTTTCATCTTCAACTCCAATTCTCAAAGAATAAGTATACATCACCTTCGCTAACATTGGAGCATATTTTTTTTAGCATCCTTCCTTCAAATAAAAGGTATCAGTTGTATTAAAGTGATCTGAACAGTAAATCTGTTAGAAGTGTGAGAGTGAAGGGGAAGAGGACAGCCAGTTCGTGCGACCCCCCGTCGTTTCCATGAGTGCAGACTTGTGGGGTTGGTGCCTTTCACTTACGCGTCAGGGACACAGTTGTCTCACAGTGGTGCCAGTAAGTTGGGGAAGTGATCAAAATAGGTAGCAGGCAGCTGTTGTAAAAAATTAAATCTCTTTTGGGAAATGTTATATTTGTTTCTCTTGATGTATTTTGTGTTTAAGGCTAGCTGCTGTGAAAAGAGAGCTGAAAATGAAGGAAATACACTTACAAGATGCTGCGAGACGGCGTTTCCTGAAGCTTCAGCAGGATCAGCGAGAAATGGAGCTCAGACGCCTGGATGATGAGATTGAGAGAAAGGTTTGTTATTCCTGTCACCATTATTGTCATTAATTGTAACGAACACCTTCATATAATATTTCCAGAGTCCGCAGTCAATACTACGTGGCCCCTTTAATTTTCTTTACTTTTCCTCTCAATTATTCTTACTTTCTTTTACTTTTTATTTATTTTTTTAAGAGGTTTTTGCCTTAGGGCTCATGTTCTCACCAGAGAGAGCCAGACAGACAGAGACAGTGAGAGGGAAAGTGAGAAGTCCGCTCCTGGGGGAATGGCCATGCCGCAATCTCTTCATTCTCTGCCCAGGATGTCGGGCACGCATGCACATGTGCCCGGCGTGATTTTCAAGCCACCAGGCCCAGGACTCAAACTGCTGTCACCTCTTTGGGAGTCCAGCAGTTATGATGTAACCACTGTGCCATCTGCTGGCCATCTCTTTTATATTCTATTAGTGATTAAAATTTTAAGAAATTCTAGGGCCAGCAGGTTGCGTGGTGATTAAGGCACTGGACTCCAAGTGGTTCAAGTCCCAGATCTGGCAGCTTGCTTTTTCACTTTCCCTCCCTCTCTTTGGTGAATACATGTGCCCTATAGCAAATTTTAAAAATAATAATAATAATAAATAAAATTAAATAATTATTTTTTTTAATTTAAGAAATGGGAATAGGAGATGGCATAATGGTTATGTCACTGGATTCCCATTTAGTTGACCATAGTTCGAGTCCCAGACTGGGTTACTTAAAGCTCATGCCAGGCGCCTGTGCTTGCATACCCAAAATCCTGAGAGGAGAATGGAGAAGGGATTACAGTGTGGTCATCCTCCCAGGGGGTGATTTCTCACTTTCTGTCTCTCTCTCTCTCCAGTGAGCACATGCACCCTATAGCAAAAATGTCTCTTAAAAAACAATTTTTTTTTTTTGAGAAATGCCAAGAAATTTAATCAAACTGACTAGACTCTTTGGTGACTGTTTTTCTAAACATAGAATTATCATTCTCAGTTAACTACTTACTTAATTATGAATCAGAGGAAGTACTCTTTTAATATAAAAATTTACCCGTGGCCAATATAAAAAGAATTTCTAGTACAAAATATATGAAGTTAAAATAGACCTTCTCCACTCTTTTTCATTACATCCTAGAGATAAAGTGCTAAAAAATGATGACACAGTCTATCAGGGACACTTCTATAGATAGAGGAATAATTATACTATTCTTTTGTATTCATACAAAAATAGGTCTATTCTCCTATACCTTGTTTTTGTGACCTACTTGCTATAAGTGGTATATGTGATTGTCTTATTATTATGATATATATGTGTCTATTTCTATGTTTATGGTTGCATAGTCTTCCAGTTCATGAATATTCCAGAACTTTTTAATCCTTTGCATTGGATATTTAGGGTATTTGCAGTGTTTTGCTACCCAACACCATGGTCTGTTATAACACAAATTTTTGAGTATTGTACACATATGTTTATTGAGTAAATGCCAACTTATATCAGATTGTGCTCCAAAAATGAAAGTTTGGGGCTGAATCAGTCTTAACGCTTGCCAGACTGATAGGTAATAGTCTATTTTAATTCACCTTTTTTAAAAAGAATTATTTATTTTTATTTAACTTTATTTAATTACTTTTTTTTTCTTTAATTTGAAGAGAGAGAGAGAAGGCCGCTAAGTCTGGGACTCAAACCGTGGTCAGCTGTGTGGGAGTCCAGCGTCCTCCACTACGACACCACCTGCCTGCCCCTAGCTCCCATTTTTGTCCCCTTGTTAGTGAGGTTGAATATGTGTACAATTATTTATCTTCTATGTGTAGAAGAGCTACGAATTACATACTCATATCATTTGTCCATTTTCCTATCAAGTTAGCCTTTTTCTTTTTGATTTACAAGGGTTCTTTGTGTCTCTGGAAGCAACATCGTGCAATAGAAATATGACGTAAGCTGGTTCTGTGGCACAGAGGTAATGTGCTGCTGTCAGGGGACCCTGAGTCCCACATGGCAACAATAAGTAGTTCAAGTCCCCGGCCCGGTCAGCCTGAAACCCGGTCAGCGTGTACGCAAGTGCCCGAGGTCCAAGGGGACAGAGGGCTGGAGGAAGGGGATGGTGGTGTGACCAGACCCGGCGGAGGGTGCTCTTTTCTTTCCCTCTTCCTCCCTCATGTGTGAATGTTCATGCTCTGTCATGAGTAAAGAGGAAAAAAAATTTTAAATGATGCAAACCAACTAAATAGTTTTAAGCTTTCTAGAGCTAGAAATTACTACAGAAGAACTAAGTAAAATTATTGTAATAACATTTCATTCAATTCAGTATATTTGATATTGTCATTTTGGCTTCTAATCAGTTTGAAAACATTACTAATGAGATATTTACCCTTGTTCGAACCAAGATTTTGAAATCCAGTATTTCATTTTACATTTATAGCACATCTCAGTGTGGCCTAACACATTTTCAGTGCTTAATAGACACATGTTGGGGCCAGCAGGTGCTGTAATGATTACACTGGTCTCCCACATGGCTGACTGCAGTTCGAGTCCTGGACCCAGTCGCTTGCATGCTTGCCCAAGATCCTAGGAGGAGACTGGAGGAGAAGGGATTGTGGCATGGCCATCCCCTGGGGAGATGATTCCTCACTTTCTCTCTGCCTCTCTTCTCTCCGGTGAATGCACAGAGAGAATATATACCTTATTTTTTTAAAGGGAGAATATTTTGCTATAGGACACATGTGCTCACTAGAGACACAGAGAGGCAGAGAAAGAGAAAATGAGAAATTACCTCCTGGAGGGATGGCCCCGCCACAGTCCCTTCTCCTCTTATCTCCTCCTGGGATCTTGAACATGCACACACATGTGCCCAGCATGATTTTCAAGCCATTGGGTCTGGGACTCGAACTTCAGTCAGCCTCATGGGAGTCCAGCACCTTAACTAGTATACAACCTACTGACCCCCTGAATTTATTATTTTTAAAGTATATAGGATATAATGTATATGACCGTATTTATATAAAGGGTCATAAAGTTTTATTGGAACACAGTCATACGCATTTGTTTACATATGGTTTGTGGTTGCTTCTGCACTACACTCAAGAGGTGAGTAGTTATGGCAGACTGTCGGACCATGCTGTTTAAATGATGGTAGTTTTGTAATGTTTTACCAACTAGGGTTAAATTCCCACTCATCAGTCTTTCCCAAGTATTTTCAAGTATTTATCATTCTGAATAAGCTTTGAGAATCTTACCACTCTCTCTGAATCCTCATTCGTTACATCTTACTGGATTTTTTATTAGGATCACACTGAACTTAAGCACTAATTTGGAGAGGTCAAACCTGACTTGATAAAACACTATTTTTTTAAGTCTTTCAAAGTACTTTTAATTCATCTGTATTAGAAATCTATTTTCTTTTTATAGCATAATACTTCTCATTTTGTTTAAAGCTAATTTTAAATTGTGTCTTTAAATCTGTGATCCCTTTTAATTATCTCATCTAGTCAATGGGATTGTTATCTCATTATTCTAGACAAGTATGTATTCTTTTCTAAAAGTAATACAGGCTCAGCACTGACATGTTCGTTGTTTGAGAATAGAAGAAATCACTTTTTAGTCAGAGACCCCTATAAAGTCCCTGCATTGGCATGGGCTGGCCTCAGTGCCCCCCCGGCCCTCTGTCCTTCCAGCTGCCTTGTCTGACTTGTGCCCTGACCTGCCAGGCTGCAGAAGCCCCTCTCACAGTTCTGGCCCCATCAGGAAAGATTGCTTGGTCCACAGTAACACGTCCACGTGACTGCAGTTGTGTGTTGGCAGCAAGCAGAGCGTGTCTGTTTCCGCTCTGGCAAATAGCTGTTCAGAGCTCTGAAAATTCGTCAGCAAAAGAGCTCCTGCAATTGAAATTCTAAAAAGTGACCTTCGCTATGTGAAACCTCCCTTTACTTCTTGGCCTGACTGCTCTTGCTTCATACACCCAAGCATCCCTGTCTCGGCACTAGCTGCCTTCCCAATAACCGCCTTCAGTTGAACTGGGTCCTACTCCATTGTTTTGGGAGCTTTTTTTTTTTAATTCTTTGGATGTCTTTCTTTATAAAAACCGTAATATTCTCTCTTTTTTAATTTACTAGAGCTCTAGTACACTGGCTAGAGAGAGACAAGGAAAAAGAGAAATACCTCCCAGAGGGGAAGGCCACATCCCAGTCCCTTCTTTGTCATTCATTCTCCTTTCAGGATTTGGGACACGCATGCCCGGCGTGTTTTTCAAGGCATGCCATGAGGTCGGGGACTCAAACCACATAGTCAGCCATGCAGGAACCAGCCACTTTAACCACCGTGCTACTGGGCGGTCCTCTTGATTTTACTTTTTTCCTGTTACAGGTCTTTGATAGAGTGTCCTGTCCCCTGTTTTTAAATTGCCAGAGAGCATGAACACTCACCAGAGAAAGAGAAAAGAAAGCATCCCCCCCACCACCACCGATGGGGCTTGGTCACTCCACAATCCCTTCTCTTCCACTTCTCCATCCAGTTAGGATCTGGGGCATGAACACAGGTGCACACAAGCCCAGTGTGTGTTTTACAAACCCCCGGGGCTGGGGTTCAAATCTCGGTCAGCCAGGTAGGCTCTGACTCCTGTAACAACCAGGCTACGTGGTCAGCACAGATAGCACATCTGTAATTGACAGCTCTCCAACACTTAATCTTGTGAATGCTAGCATTAATGTAATCATCCGATTACATTAGTAGGATTAATCAATGGGCATAGACAGTTAATTGGCTATAGTTTTTGTTCTTTAATTTGCCAGATCGCATGCGTTTGCCAGAGAGACAGAAAGGGGAAGTGAGAAAGCACCCACATAGGGCCTGGTCATATCACAGTCCCCTTTTCCATTTCTCCTTCCTTTTGGGATTTTGGGCATACATGCACACACGCCCAGTGTGTTTTTCAAGCTGCCAGTCTGGACTGTACATTGCAGTCGGCCATGAGGGATTCAGCAGCCTTAACCACCACACCACGGGCTGGTCCCAGTTATAGTTCTCTTACAATATCTCTGCATTTTTGACTCTGATCCATCAAATGAGGTGTTTTGTTTTTTGTTTGTTTGTTTTGTTTTTGTTTTTGAGAGATTTGTTGCTATAGGGCACTTGTGCTCACCAGAGACAGAAAGTGAGAAATCATCCCCTCAAGGGGGGATGGCCACGCCACAGTCCCTTCTTCTCCATTGTCCTTTTGGAACTTTGGGCACACACATACCATGCACCTAGTGTGAGCTTTAAGCTGCCAGGTCCAGGACTCAAACCACAGTCAACTACATGGGAGTCCAACAACGTAACCACTACGCTATCTACTCACCCCATCACATGAGATTAAGGTGTAAAATGTTCAACTTGTGATGTCATGTTGATACTTAAACAGCTTTGGATTTTAGAGCATTTTGGATTTTCAGATTAGGGATGCTCTTCGTACCTGTATTTAAGGTGATTTCTTAGATTCTCTTTTCTGAGAGTACCTTATCCTCTAGTATACAGGAGTGAGAAGCGCCACGTAATCAAATTTGCGGAAAAGGCAAACTCTAATTGAATAAATTCATGCAGAACACATACAAGTTGAATGGGCCACTATAAATTTAAATCTGAAGTTATTAGTTATCAAACTAAATTTATAAAAGTATAGATGTTTAATAAAAAGAGCAGTAAATAAATGGTATATGTAGTAAGATTAAACACTATATATATTTTTTAATCTCCCTCAAATTTATATTGCTCAGGGTTTTTAAACTTACTGTAATATGGTGAGAACTGCTGTCTGGTCTTGCAGTCTAGCTGGGTGAGCATATGGTAATTGTGCTTTTTAAAATAGAAGTTAAGCTTAGCTTTAACTCAGAAGTTATTCCTTGTTTCCACAGTGAACGTTAGCATATCATCAGTTATCCTGGTTTTTTTTTTTTTTTTTTGAGAGTTTTTTCCTACAGGGCACATGCACTTGCCAGAGAGACAAGAAAGAGACAGAGAGACAGAAAGCGAGAAATCACCCCCCAGGGGGGATGGCCACGCCGCAATCCCTTCTCCTCCATTCTCCTCTCTGGATCTTGGGCACACGCACCCAGTGTGAGTTTAAGCCACCGGATCCGGGACTCAAACTGCAGTCAACTACATGGGAGTTCAGTGACATAGCCATTACGCTAACTACTAGTCCCAGTTATCCTGGTTTCAAAATCCAATTCTTACTAATTTTTTTTATTTTAAAGAATTATTTAATTTTATTTATTATTATATTCTTATTTTTATTTGCTATTGGGCATGTATGCTCACTAGAGAGAGAGAGAGAGAAAATGAGAAAGCAAGCAGCCAGGTCCAGGATTCAAACCATGGTCAACCATGTGGGAGTCCAGCATCTTAACCACCACACCATTTGCTGGCCTCTGATTCCTGTTACGTTAAATACTGTTAGTGTGTTGTTCAGATGACAAGATTCCTACATCTATTAAATAGTAGCCTGTGAATTCTTTCTGGTGTTCATAGTTTGTTGTTCGGCCATAGGTGTATATGAGAGATCAAGAAATTGCTACCACAGCCAAGGACCTGGAAATGAGACAGCTGGAACTCGAATCACAAAAACGACTTTATGAGAAGGTAAAACTCAATTATTTCTAATATGAGGAAAGCAGCCTTTCTTAGACTGTATTCATTCATGATTTTCTAAAATGTTCACTTCAGTCACTTTTTAAACAGTGTAGTTTCATTCAGGAGTATAAGGTAGCCAAATGTCTAAATGTACAGTTTGTTGTAATTCTTTCTTTAATTCGTGTTTCCGTTAGAAGCTTAGTCTGGTTTCTGAAGCACCAGATGTAAGCCCCAGATTTTGCCTTAGGATCTTCTGCCAACTTTCTAAGTTTTCCTGTATTTCTGCAAATTATCCCAATACCTCACAAAAATCAGGGGAAAGCTGTGAAGTGCTTTAGATTTGGCTCTTCTGGAATCAAATCAGCAAATATCTACTTAGTATATTGGATTCACTTTTCAAGACACCAGGAAAAGGATTTTTGTTAATATATATTTTTATTACTTAGGGGAAATATTTTGTTATTCATTTACTTAGTGTTGGGACTACTCAGTTTTCACTTCCTTTGGCCCTCCTATATTGAGACTTTGAGTTTGAAATTAGTGATAACGGGGACCAGAGGATGGCGTAATGGTTACACTGCTGGACTCCCACATAGTTGACTGTGGTTTGAATTCTGGACTCAGCACCTTTAAACGCATGCTGGGCACCTGTGTGTGCGTGCCCAAGATCCCAAGAGGAGAATGGAGGAGAAGGGATTGCTGTGTGGCCATCCTCCCTGAGGGGTGATTTCTCGCTTTTTGTCTCTCTGTCTCTCTCTGTCTCTCCAGTTAGTGTACTTGCCTTATAGCAAAAATCTCTCCCTTAATAAAAAGAAGAGAAAAGAAATTAGTGATAGCAGAAAGTTCTTAACAAGTAAGAATTGCTAACCACAGGGCCAGCAGGAGATGTTGGACTCTCACATGACTGACTGTGGTTCGAGTCCTGGACCTGGTGGCTTGAAACACACCAAGTACGTGTGCACGCATGCCCAAAATCCTGACAGGAGAATGGAGGAGAAGTTATTATGGCATGGCCATCCACCCTGGAGGGTGATTTCTCACTTTCTGTCTCTCTCCATCTTGCCAGTGAGCACATGCACCCTTTAGCAAAATCTATTTAAAAAAAAAAATTGCTATCCACGTTAAATAATATTCAAGACATATAGCACCCATTCATATCTGTAACACATTTAAGTTTCCATGTTGAGTTTCTCCTAGAACAGAGCAAAGGGTTTATAGTTTGACTAAGTCTCCTATGATTTTGAATTAGATATAATTCCCTTGGAGTAAGTTAAAATTTACTTTCTACTTTCTTTTCCTTGGAATGGGGTTGGGACCTATTTAACATTTTGCTAACTTCGCTTTCTCTCTTATACATACCACACACTTTTTTTCCTGAACTGTTTAAGAGTTAAGTTGCAGGCATGATGCCTCTTCACTACCGCATACTTCAGGTCATAGTTCCTAAAACCAAGGAATTCTCTTACAGAACCACAGTACAGTTATCAAAATTAAGAAATTAACATACTAGGAGGAGACTGGAAAAAGCTCATGAAAAATAGAATTAAATTACAAGTTTATTTTGGTGCAAAAACATTTTTAAATCCATGCATGGTTTTACATAATGCATATTTTTCATGACTTTTTGAAGACCGCTCGAAACCTTACTCAGATTTGATTCATTGACCCAGAAAATGCCCTTTAGAGCAAAAGAAAATGTAAGATTTTTTTTTTTTTCAATTGCCATGTGTCTTTAATTTCCTTTAAACTGGAACCATCTTTCTTTGTATTTCATGACACTGGTATTTTTTGAAGCACATAGGCCAGATAAAATGCCTCTCAGTTGATGTTTGTGGGTTCTTCATGATAAGAGTCAAGTTATGCAGCTGCCAGAAATGTTAGTTTTTTTGTTTTTTGGTTTTTTTTTTTTTTTTTTGGAGAGATTTTCACTGTAGGGCGCGTGCGCTCGCCAGACAGACAGAGAGAGACATAGAGACAGAAAGCGAGAAATCACCCCCCAGGGGGTATGGTCACGCTGCAATCCCTTCTCCTCCATTCTCCTCTCGGGATCTTGGGCACGCACGCACACGCGCCCGGCGTGAGTTTTAAGCCACCGGGTCCAGGACACGAACCGCGGTCGACTACGTGGGAGTCCAGCAACATAGCCATTACGCTAACTGCTGGTTCCCAGAAATGTTAGTATTTTGAACAAAGAGAAGTTCTTTTTGTGTTCTAGCATTATTATATAGATTGGTGACTTTTTAAAACACATTTTAAAAACAGAATCTTATTAGAAATCAAGAAGCTGTTGCAAAAGAAATACGAGAAGATGCAGATACCCATAGACGAAAAGTAGACCTCGAAGAGCACATGTTTCATAAACTGGTGGAGACGGGTCAAGCTCGGAGCCAGAAAGCGCAGAAGGTAAAAACACGGTACATTTAGTGTATCTAGCAAGGGGGGGTTTTCACCTGTTGTTCTTTTAAGAGAGTGAATTCGAATTAAACTCTGTAAAATTGAGTTAATGCATTTTTTTCTTTTTTTTTTTTTTTTTTTTTTTTATAGGGTCATAAGGTACATGGGCTTACCAGAGAGAGAGAGAGAGGGGAAGTGAGAAATTACCCTCCAGGAGGAATAGCCACAATCCCTTTCTCTCCAGTCTCTTTTCAGGATCTTGGGCACAGGAGCCCAGCGTGATTTTTAAGCCGTTGGGTCCAAGACTCGAACCGTGCTTGGTCATGTGGGAGTCCAGCGCCTTAACCACTATACCACCTGCTGGTCCCAAGTTAATGCATTTCTTTGCTTCTATTCTCACATTTCCTGGACTCACACATTGCTATTTTATTTTCACTGACAGTCATATACATGTATCTTTTTTTTTTTTATAGAGAAGGGAATGCAGTATGGCCACCCCTCCTGGTGGGGAGGTATGATTGCTTACTTCCCTTTTTTTTTTTTTTTTTGGAGAGGTTTTTTTTTTTTCGCTATAGGGCGCGTGCGCTCGCCAGACAGACAGAGAGAGACATAGAGACAGAAAGCGAGAAATCACCCCCCAGGGGGGATGGTCACGCCGCAATCCCTTCTCCTCCATTCTCCTCTCGGGATCTTGGGCACGTACGCACATGTGCCCGGCGTGAGTTTTAAGCCACCGGGTCCGGGACGCGAACCGCGGTTGACTACGTGGGAGTCCAGCGACATAGCCATTACGCTAACTGCTGGTTCCCTATACATGTATCTTTCATACCCTTCGAGAGTTTTAAGGCTTTTAAGAAAATATAAGGAAATAGTACATTTACAAATTATACATCCTACTGTGTTATCTCAGAAACCGCCCCTGAGTAGATTACGATGCAGAATCTCAGGTCTCTACTTGCTCTGTCAAGCCAGCAGTTCCACAGTGTATTCAGTTAAAAAGTGGAATGGTAATAACCATTGTTCACCAAAATGGGGGATGATTAAATGATGATTGGAAATGCTGTCTTAAAGTTAGGGTTTTTGCACGACAAATTTAAGGATACTGTGCATTGTGAATCGCTAAGAAAATTTCCAGACATATTTTAGAAAATGTTTTACAGAGTACTCTTTCAGAAGTGATGATTTAAGTGAACTGAAATAGAACTTGAGAAAAAATTTTCTGTTATCCTTTTAATACGTTAAATGGTTATGTGTCCAGGCCTAGCCTAGTCCAAAAGCAAGGAGTAGTGGAAACTAGAGACCTTCTGTTCTATAGCAGTCCTTAGCTGATTCAACCAAAATACCGCACTATTTTTTTTTTCTTACCAGTTTCTGTCCGTCTATAAAAATGGCCTTTTCTGACTCTTTTCAAAGTCTTGAAAACATGGAAATAATTCAATCCCACCCGTTCCCTACCTTAGAAGTTTTCAACCTTGTCTGTACTTTAGAATTGAAGAGGGTTTTTTTTTTTGGGGGGGGGGGGTTTTAAC
>NW_006160057.1:2587073-2596299 GCF_000334495.1 Tupaia belangeri chinensis
CGCGTGCACGCGCCAGCCAGCCAGAGAGAGACATAGAGACAGAAAGCGAGAAATCACCCCCAGGGGGGATGGTCACGCCGCAATCCCTTCTCCTCCATTCTCCTCTCGGGATCTTGGGCACGCACGCACACGCGCCCGGCATGAGTTCTAAGCCACCGGGTCTGGGACGCGAACCGTGGTCGACTACGTGGGAGTCCAGTGACATAGCCATTACGCTAACTGCTGGTTCCTGAAGAGGGTTTTTTTTTTGTAAAGAATTATTTTTATTTTATTTTGTTTATTCATTCATTTATTTTAATTTGACCACAGAGAGACACGGGAGTGGGGGGGGGTGGAGTGAGAAAGCAAGCCACCAGGTCCAAGACTCCAGCTGTGGTCTGCCATGTGGGAGTGACCAGAGCCTTAATCACCACACCACCTACTGGTCCCCAGAATTGAAGTTTTTTAAAACTACCAATACCCAACTGCCCAGAGATTGATTTAATTGTCTCATGGTGAGGCCTGGAAGTCAGCGTGTTTTAAACACTCCCAGGTGATTCTGACATGCAGCCACAGTTACAGACAACTACCCTAGATACTTGGATACATTGAATGGATGTACCGTCATTTTACATAGTCTGACTTGCTTCTGAAATGTACAACTTTTCTAGGTAATTGCTGAAAACTTGGCAAAAGCTGAGCAAGCATGCCTAAATGCTGACTGGCAAATTCAAACTTTACATAGACAAAAATGTGATGATCTACAACGAAATGAATGTTACCAGGAAGTAGCCAAACTCCTCCGGAAAAACAGAAGGAAAGAAATAGAGTTATTAAATGCAATGAAGGAGGAGGAAGCTAAGAAGGTAAGAATCGCGTTCTAACTTTTTAGTATTAAGCATTTGGATTTTGAAATAATACATAGTCACATGACAAAACCATCAGGTAATTTTTGTTGGAAGAGAGGATAATCTAATTTTAATAGGTATTTCTCAGAGAAGTCATCTAAAATTCATTAAGCATCTTTCTCGTTGACATTAATGTGTCTCACCTAACTGGCCTGATTTGTTTTGGCTGATTGGATAATATTACTGTTTCACCTATCTTTCTATACTTACAATGTGAAAGCTATTGAGTAGGTAGAAGTTGTATGTAGCTTCTCTTAACAAAGCCCAAAATAATAGTGACTATAGAAGGAATAGAAATGTCCTTCTATTTCACTGAAGAAGTTTGGAGGAGGCAGTCGAGGGTTCGTACTATGCCTCGGGGTCCTTGGAATAAAGGCCTCCTTCAGCCTCTGCTCTATTTGCTAGTGTAGGCCTTCATTCTCAAGGATACGTTATCCAAGATGACTGCTGAGGTTCCAGCCATCACATATGCATTCTAAATAGCACAGAAAGGCAGAGCAGAAGTGCAAAATGTCCTCCTCCCACTCGAGTTAACTCCTTTTTAACTGCCGTTCAGGATCCCGTGTTACATTGCTAGCCACATTTGGCTGCAGAGTTTACTGAGCAGAATAGTATGTTTAACAGGGAGCATTATCATCCCAAATTAAGATTCTGTGCTAAAGAAGAATCAGAATGGATTTTGAAGAGGCAGCTAAGAGTGTATGTCAGACGTGTGTGACTCGTGGTTGATCTCCCAGCCACTCTTGGCTCTGTAGATATTGCCATGGGCACCATGGACGTTCCTAAGGGCAGTGAGGAGCTGTGGAGAAATCGAGTTCTATATGCTGACTTCAGTTCATTCCTCCTGCTGCTAAACCATAACGCCTGTTCTGGAAGCTGTCAGTAGCTTCTCACAGTGTGTTCCCTTTGAGTCACTAGTCCCCAGGTTCACGTGCCTCCCAACAGCACGGGGCCCTCCCTATCTTGGAACCCTTTCATTCAAGGATAGGAAGGAAGGGGTGGGGGAGGGGCAGAGGTGATGCCCAGAACACTGAGGCTGTGTTGGATACCCACAGCGTCAGAGTAAGGATCCTGGCACAGGGCTAGACCATGTGGAATTGGGTGCTGTTGCACTGTGGGTAAAAGGGTATGTTGGAGAGTAGACCAGGTGTCATTGCAAGAGCTTTCCACATTATGCAGAAATCCTTTGTGTTAGTGTCCTGGACTCCAAAGCTACTACAGTGACTACTGTCTGGCCTTGGGAATCAGTCAGACTCAGTCCCCTCCTCAGTAACACCAAAGGGCTGCATCGCTGGTCTTCCCTGGCCCTCATATTTTGTGGTCTTTGAAGGTTTGTTACTTAATGCAGTAGTGTTTCTGTAACATACCAAAATTATTGCGCTTCCATGTAAAATCTATAGCATTTCTAGGACACTGGCACAGTTTAGAAGTCATGCAATATTTTAAACTTCTTATTTTAGTTGCCCTCTGAGTTAGTTTTGTAATTCTTTTCTCATTTTATGGAGAAGGAAATAGAAAGGGGATAAGAGGGATTCCTTGGCTTCCCGTGGTCCTCACGTGTACCAGAGTGGGGCCCAGAAATTATTTTCTGAGTTATGTCGACTTTATCATTAAGGCATAGCATTCAAATGAAATAAACCTCAATTGCCATTTATACAAAACTAGCTGAGTCAGATTCGGGCCTTATTTTGAACCTGAAACACGTGGAAAGGCGTTGTCAATTCAGCAGGCCTGGGCACAACTGCAGGCTCCCAGCGTTCAGGTACTGAGTACTGAGTGGTCCCTCAGCCGCCATCTCTGCCTTCAGGGCTCTTGGGCAGCCCCGAGCAGCACAGTTACGCTAGTTACGCTAACACCAGGCAGGCCCTGTGCTCTGGGAATAGAAAGGAAAGTGGCACTGAGAAACAGAAGAGGCTCATTCCAGTCCAGGAACTGGCATTACCACACTCGTTATGTGATTTCCTTCCCTCCATTCACTCCCTTAGTGGAAGGAAGCTGAAGAAAAAGAGTTTCATTTGAGATCCGAGAAGAACGCTTCTGCTCTTTCAGATGCTTCTAGAAAGTGGTTTTTAAAGCAAGAGTTAAATGCGGCCTTGGAACATGCTGAATGTCCACATAATGAAGGTGAGAGTTTCTAAATGCTTTTGTTTCTCTTCGGCTAGTACAGATTTCTTCATTTCATGTGGTCTTATTATCAAGAACAAGTCTTTGAGGTGTATGTTGGCATTTTCATTCTAATTATTGCTCAGCTAAAAAGTGGTCACTGGTAGGGCCAGCAGGTGGCGTGGTGGTTAAGGTACTGGATTCCCACCTGGGCGACTGCAGTTGGAGTCCTGGACCTGACAGCTTGAAAATCATGCTGGGCGTGTACGTGCTGCCTAAAACACCAAGATGAAAATGGAGGAGAAGGGACTGCGGTGTGGCCATTCCCCCTGGGGTGGGTGATTTCCCACTTTGCCCCTCTCTCTCTGTTAAGTACACACACTAGGGGGGGAAAGTGATCACTAGTTCCCATTTGTTTTGGTGAGAAAGGGTTAGCTGAGGAGGTACGACTGTTGGGAAGAAAAATCAGGGACAATCAGGGAAGAAATCCCAACTGTCCTGTGGAACTCTGCTTTAGTCTACGGGTGCTGGGCCCTGATAGCCCCCTGATCTTCTAGAATGTGATCATTTCCCAAGGGGCTATTTCTAGTTCATTTTAGTAAAAAAATTACTAATAGCTGGTCCTCAGAACAATAGTAAAGTTTCACAGGAAACTCCTTTTATGGTCCAATTAAACCTCAGTGTTTGGTGCCAGGCTGACAATGCTGTCAACTGAGAAATCAAAATTGTAATTTATAATTCTCAAACAGAGAACAGGTGCAGTCTTTCTAATATATATGTATTACTTTTTACAATAGCAGCTTCGTTGTTACATAATTCACATGCCATACAATTCAAAGGCCTATTTAAAGTGTATGATTCAGTGGTATTATATTACCATGTATTTAAAAATAAATTCACAGAGGTGTGTCACTATTACCCAGAGCGATTGTAGAATATTTGTGCTGCCCACGAATAAACTCTATACTCAGTAACAGGCACTCCCACTTCCCCTCGGTCCCTGCCAGCCCCTGGCAACCTCTGACCTCCTGCCTTCTCTAGATTTGCCAATTCAGGAAATTTCATATAAATGGAATCAGACTGTACATGGCCTTTTGTGTCTGACTTCTTTCACTTGACATCCTGTTTTGCGGTTCAACCATACTGTATTGTATATTAATATTTCATTCCTTTTTATTGCCAAATAATAATCCATTGTGTGGATATTTCATATTTTTAATCCATGCATCAGGTGATGGACATTCGTGTCCATGTTTTGGTTTTTATGAACAATGCTGGTATGTGCATTACTTTTTTTCTCATAGTGTTTTTCTTTTTTTCCAAATATCCCCTTTTGTTTTCTTTTTAAGTTAAATTTATTCCTAACATGAAAAAAGAGAAACAGTACCCCCAGTAGGGTCTAAAAAAAATCTTCCCCCAGCTTCAGCCAGCCCAGGGTTGCAGGAGCACCCATGCCTGGAACACTCGAAGTCTCGGCATGTGAACCAGGAACCGTCCCATGTGGGTCAGCCTTGCAGAGCGTCATGCTTTACCACTATGTCCTGGCCGGCCCCTCTTAACCTTTCTTTCCTTCCTTCTTCCTTTTCTTTAAATGATAAAATGTAAATGCATGCAACGAGAGAGGGAGAAAAGCAGAGAGAAAGCATCCTCTGCAGGGTCTTAGCACACCAAAGTCCTCTTTCTCTGGCCCTCCAGCTCCTTAGGATCCTGAGCCTGTGTACCCAGCGTGTTTTTTGTTTTGTTTTGTTTCGTTTTTAAAGATTTAATTTGTGTTTATTCAAAATTCATTTATTTTCAATTTGACCAGAGAGAGACACAGAGAGAGAGGGTGAGAAAGCAAGCCACCAGGTCCGGGACTGGAGCTGCGGTCAGCCATATGGAAGTGTTCCGCTCCCTAACCACCACGCCACCTGCTGATCAAGGCCAACCTGTGATCCAAACTCTAGTTACCACATGGCTTCCAGCACTGCAAGGCTCCTTCATTATTGATGGGCCACAGCAACTGGGCCTGAGTTTCTTTTTTAATTTACAAATTTATAAGTCAAAATCGAGATGAGCTGCTGTCACCACTTAATTATGCCTACTTTCGAAACCCCTCGTTAACTATCAAACTAGAGATTTAGTGGTTCTGAATAGCACCAAGAGCTCTTGCAGGGACTAGGGAGTAGAATGTGACTTTTTCCACAAATTAAATATTTAAAACTTTCTTACAGAAAATACTAACCACTGCAAGCTGTCACTTCTCCCTCTCACACTTACCCCTGTTTTAGAAAGGAAAAAATAAATCTTGAGGTTTTTAGAGAACCTATGTGTTCAGACATAGAAGGAAGTAAGAAACAGTGAAAAGCTTCCCTCATCGGTTGTCTTCTGACACACTGGTTGGTCCCTCTGCCTCCACTAGGGCTTCCCTGCTACCTTAACTTTTTTTTCAACTCTCCTAAATTTTACCAGTGAGAAGACACTTGGTTAATAAGATCTCTTTTTTTTTTTTTTTTGAGAGATTTTCACTGTAGGGCGCGTGCGCTCGCCAGACAGACAGAGAGAGACATAGAGACAGAAAGCGAGAAATCACCCCCCAGGGGGGATGGTCACGCCGCAATCCCTTCTCCTCCATTCTCCTCTTGGGATCTTGGGCACGCACGCACACGTGCCCGGCGTGAGTTTTAAGCCACCGGGTCCGGGACACGAACCGCGGTCGACTACGTGGGAGTCCAGTGACGTAGCCATTACGCTAATTGCTGGTTCCCAATAAGATCTCATTTTCAAAAGGCAAATGTCTAAAGCTCTGTCAGTCGTTTCCTTAATCATGGTGTATACATTTACCCAGATTCATTTAATCCTGAAACTAGTAGATAAGTCAGCTTCAGTTAGGAGATGGGCATTTTGATTGGTGGTGTTCAGTACTCGCCTGTCACTCAGGGCCTAGAGGGTAGGCACCAGGAAATGGGAAATGGGTGAGTTTACCAATGACAGTTCATTAAAACTGCAGCCTGGGGGACCAGCTGGTGGTGTGGTGGTTAAGGTGCTGGACACTCCCACATGGCCAATCACAGTTCGAGTCCCAAGCCTGGTGGCTTCCTTTCCTACTTTCTCTCTGTGTCTCTCTATGACCAAATTAAAATAAATGAATGAATAAATAAAATTAAATAAATAATTCTTAAAAAAAAATTTTAACCTGGTATCAAATCTTTACTAGCGAAGTAGCTATGCTTTAGAAAATATTAGTCCAGATTTTAAAATGGGCAAAGGATTTGAATAGAAATTTCTCAAAAAAAAAAAAAAAGATATACAAGAGGCCTATAGGCACATGAAAAAATGTTCTTTTTCATTCATCACTAGGGAAATGTAAATCAAAGTCATCATGACAAAAATGAGAAGCACCACAATGAGATTCCACTCCACACTAGGGTGGCTATAATCAAAAAGATAAAAACAAGTCTTGGTTAGGATCAAAAAACTGCAACAGCGCTGTGGGAATGTGAACGGTGCAGCCATTGTGGAGGACAGTGGCACTCCCTCAAAAGGTGGAACGTAGGGTTACTATATGACCCAGGAATTCTTCTCCTGTTGGGTCATCCAAAAACTCACAGAAAAATACATCGTAGGGGGAACCAGCAGTTAGCGTAATGGCTATGTCGCTGGACTCCCATGTAGTCGACGCGGTTCGTGTCCCGGGCCCGGTGGCTTAAAACTCACGCCGGGCGCATGTGCGTGCGTGCCCAAGATCCCGAGAGGAGAATGGAGGAGAAGGGATTGCAGCGTGACCATCCCCCCTGGGGGGTGATTTCTCGCTTTCTGTCTCTATGTCTCTCTCTGTCTGTCTGGCGAGCGCACGCGCCCTACAGTGAAAATCTCTCAAAAAAAAAAAAAATACATCGTAGGGACCAGCAGATGGCGTAGTGCTTATGTCACTGGTCTCCCATGTAGTTGACCGCAGTTCGAGCCCTGGACTCGGTGACTTACAACTCACACTGGGTGCTTGGGTGCTTGTGCATGCACGACCAAAACCCCAAGAGAAAAATGGAAGAGAAGGGACTGTGGCATGACCGTCCCTCCTGCAGGGAGCAGGGGGATGATTACTTGCTTTCTGTCTCACTGTCTCTCCAGCAAGCACAAGTAACCTACAGCAAAAAATCTCTCAAAAAGAAAAATATGTCCTAACTCTTCCGATGACCCAATAGTGTATACCCAAGAGAATTGAAAACACATGTCCATACGAAAACTTATCATTATTCGTAACAGGCAAAAAGTAGAAACAACCCTAGTATCCATCAACTATGGAATGGGTAAGCAAAATGTGGTATAGCCACAGGTGGGCGCGTACTCAGCTGTGACGGGAAGGAAGTCCTGATTCGTGCTGCACGGCGGATGGACCTGGAAAAGCTTATGCCAGACGCAAAGGCCATGCGTTATGTGATTCTGCTCCTGTGAACTATCCACAACTGGCAAATCTATAGAGACAGAAAGTAGACTAGTGGTTAATTGGAGAGGGGGAGTACTACAGGGTTTTGGGAAAGGTGATGAAAATGTAAAATTAGTGATGGTTGAACAATTCTGAATATTCTAAAACCATGAATTGTTCACTTTAAAAGAGTGACATTGGACCAGCAGGTGACGTGGAGGTAAAGGTGCTGCATCCCACATGGCTGGCTCTGTAGTTTGGGTCCTAGACCTGGCAGCTTGAAAATCATGTCAGGCAAAATTAAATTAAAAAAAAAAATTATGCCAGGCATACATGCATGCATACCCAAAATCGTGAGAGGAGAGTGAAGGAGAAGAGATTGTGGCATGGCCATTCCCACTGCGGGGTGATTTCTCTCTCTCTCTCTCTCTCGTGAGCACACGCTCTCTATATCAAAAACTACTTAAATAAGTGAATAAAAGCACATGTTCAAGACCTCACCAGTGACTATTTAATTCGGTAGATCTCAAAATAACAGTATTTGGTATATCTAGGGTAAAAGCTGGTTCTTTGTTTAAAAATTTCACAAGTGAATCTGCTCAGCAGCATATGAAGCATTGCTGTGGACAGAAGGGAACCATTAGCTGTTTGAACCGAGATAGTATTTACCACTGGGCCTTTAAGATTAAACAGCCGGGGGCAGGATGGCTGCTGTGGGGCAGAGAGAGAGGAGCTGTGAGATCCCAGATCTAGCTGGAAGGATCTGAGGGGCCAGTATGGATCTGTGGCTCTCCTGGACCACACTGCCCGAGTGCTTATCCTGATCTGGCCAGAGTGTTTCTAGGCTGGCTTGCTCATTACCTTAGTCTGTTTGCTGCAGCCTTATTTTTCTTTTAATTTTTTTTCTTTATATAAAGTAGTTGTATCTGGTTGGATTTTTATTTCGTTTTTTCCTTTTGGACAGTTCTCTGAGTAGGAACTGTTCTCGGGAGTCATGCAGATTACGTTTACATGACTCCCTCATCCCCCACACCAGTCAAAATAGGCGCTTGGTGATTAGTCAGAGCACTTCCATGACTCACAGAGCTACAATTGTGAATTGACACCGTTAGCTGGCGCTCCAGAGCCCAGGTAAAGACATCCCAGTGAGTCAGCAAGACCCAGCCCTGCGTGACGTGACGCATGCCGGGTTAGAGCCCAGGGGTGGGGGCAGAAAGGAAGGGACTTACAAGTGGTGTTGGGATGAAAATTGTTTAAAACACCTCGGTGTCATATTAAATGTGAAACTCAAGGAAGTGAGGGGGCAGCAGGGACACAGCTGAGGGTTAGCAGAAGTTTTGGCAGGATTGATAAAAAAAAAAAAAAAAAAAAGACAGGGAAGACCCGGCTATGCTTACTGCTGAGAAGCTTCCAGTGACACTTGCCTGTGGCCAGCTCTGACTTACAGATTGGGTTAGGCCCTGCCCAGAATCAGCGCATAATAGTCCTCAGGGAGGCTTGCTAGTCACGTTTCATAATCCCTTCTGTTGGGGTCTCTGGCCTAAAATGTGTATTTTTGAGATGCTTGTTTTAGCTAAAAGGTTTTTTTAAATGTTGCCAGGACTTTGGCTCAGCTGTTTGTTTATTTATTTGTTTTTAAGATTTTGCCACAGGGCATGTGCACTTGTCAGAGAATTAGGCAGTGAGAAGGAAGGTGAGAAATCACCCCAAAGGGGACGGCCACACCACAACCCCTGCTTCATTCTCCTCCTGGGACTTTGGGTACACACACACACTCACCCAGCATGATTTTCTTTCCTTTTTTTTTTTTTTTTTTTTTTATCATAATCGCGAG
>NW_006160057.1:2596335-2604453 GCF_000334495.1 Tupaia belangeri chinensis
ACCCCCAGGGGGGATGGCCACGTCTTCATTTTCCTCTCAGGATTTTAGGCATGCATGCACATGCACCCAGCATGAGTTTTAAGCTGCTGGGTCCAAGACGCAAACCATGGTTGACCATGTGGGAGCCCAGTAACATAATCATTACGCCATCTACTGGGCCACCCACCACATGATTTTCAAGGGCCCGGGTCCAAGACTTGAACCACTGTCAGCCCTGTTCCCACATGCACCTTAACCACCATGCCACCTGCTGGCCCCTCAGCTCTTAGTTCTCATAAATTCCACTTTCCTTGTGTTTTGAATGGTGGCAGGACCCTTCTCAGGATAGCAAAGGAAGGGGTTTCTCACCATCCTTGGCAACTTGAATTTACTAGGGGTCCCTGTGGGGTTAATGAAGGCTCTCCGCGCACTCCCAAAGGCCCTCTTTATCTCTTTTTTGACAGAAGCACCCGGAATCCAAAATGAGCAGCTTGCCTCCAGCAGTTGGCCCAGAGCCTCACCCTTAAAGGCCATGGCTGCAAGGAATTCTGCCGCGCACAGTAAGTTGATGGGCAAGAACAGTTTCTTCTGTCATCTTACCTGCAGCAGTATTTTCGCAGAATCGTGGTTTAAATTGTATTTATAATAAGCAGAGGCCATTTTCCCAGGGAACCGGTCTCGGAAATCCTAAAATGGAGGCAGCAAGATTCACTCTGATCTCTAGCTGCGGAGAAATCAGCTGCAGACCAAATCCCAAGCAGAGCAGGTGTACTGGGCATCGTTATGGCCGCTCCATTTCCGCAGCACTGGCTTAGCCCCTCCCCGCTATCCAGAACTTAGCTGGGGGCTCTGGTAGAAGTCTGCTAACTAGCTAACTTTGTTTGTTTTTGTTACTGTTTTTTGTTTTTTAAGAGAAGACTCCATTGCTTTTTTCCTTGTGAAAAAAACAGTCACAACATTATTTCTCCCAGCCGTTACAGGTTTGAATTTTCTTGACTGTTCTCCTGGGCTAGGCTTCCTCCAGCCACTATTGGAAGCATGTACTTGCCCGGTGCACCTGATTGGCCACTGAGGCACATGACTTACTGCTGATTGGGTGACTTTTGACCCCTAGGCTTGGTGGGAGGGGAAGAGGTATGTGGCTTTTATTTGGAAGGGACAGGGTAGAACAGGGACAACCATAGCCCAGAAAGGAGGTGAAGGTTTCCTGGTAAAGTAGTATCTTATGTATTTATTTCAAAAGTGGAGGAGACAAAGTCAGTTAGACTTTAATTCAACTGACCTTTTCCATAAAACTGCCATATCTGAGAGGTCTTCAAAGTTCATGGAAAAAATGCATATTATGAAAGCACTATGCATGAGTTTCAAAATTTTTTTACAGCATGATAAACTCATACATTTTGGGGGTGGACTTTTCAAAATACCATCATAGATGAAGCAGAATTTAATGAGGTTTTTTGAGTTCTTTAACAAGGTCTTTTGAGTTCTTTTAGAAGAACAAGCTTTTTATACAAGGTCTCTAAAAGACCTGCTTTATAAGAAGTATCTGTAATAACAAATGAAATTCCAGTGCTGCGTAAAGTATTTTTAACTCAGATTTCACATGTATCTACCCATTCTTTGCTAGAATAACCAGAAATCATTTGTGAGTCAAATGAAGTATAAGAGATTCTCAACTGTCCTCTCCTAACGTGCTAAAGATAATGTTTTAAGTAGATAATTCTAAACTTCAAAATGGAGTGGAAGTTTAGGCTAGTTGGCAGCAAAACAAAACATAAAAATTATATCCCTTTGGGGGGAAATGACTTGTCAGAAATTGAAGCTGTTTGAATATAGAACTAAATTTCAGAGAAATGTTTTTATTATTTTAAATGTATTCCCTTTATTTATTTTTGCCAGAGAGCACAAGCACTTGCCAGAGAGAGAGAGAGAGAAGGCACTCCCCAGTGGAATGTGGTCATACTGCAATCCTTTCTCCATTTTTTCCATCCTATCAGGATTTGTAGCTCACACACACATACCTAGGGTGACTTTTCAAGCTGCCAGGGCTGGGATTCAAACTGTGGCCAGCCATGTGGAATCCAGCTCCCTATGCATAGGGACTGACCCCAGAATGCGTTCGTAAGGTGTTTCGTTTTCGTTTTCCTGTTTTTTAGATTCATCATTTACTGCCCCATCTAACTCAGTCAGAAATGGCTGTGCAGCTGGACTTACTGCACATCAAGGTAGTACAGTATGTGCATCAGGAAAGTCATGCCATATGTTTCTATTTTTCTGCTTTTAGATGGGACCAATAACAGTAATGCAAAAATGTGTCATGACTTTCCCAGCGACCCAATACAACACAGCTTTCCAACCTCAAGTGTATTGTTTTTGTTTTACATTGAAAATAAATTTACCTAACGCCAAAAAGTTTAAAAACAAAACAAAACAAAACAAAAACCCTGCAGTATCTTGATTCCGCCCCTCCCAGTGTTACACTGTTGGCCACTGTTCAAAACCTTTAACTTGTTTGGCAGTATCTTGATTCCGCCCCTCCCAGTGTTAAACTGTTGGCCACTATTCAAAGCCTTTAACTTGTTTATTTTTATTTAATTATTGGGAAAGTAGTCATGGTGTACATTTCCCCATTTTACAACTTGCAAGGCCTTGTCTCACTGCCATTACGCATCATAGCGAAGAAGCTTACAGTTGTGAAGAAGTCAGCTTCTCCCTTACATAAGCGTTATTCCTAATTTAAGACTGATTGTATCCCAAATTTTAAAAATGCTGAATAACCAAAAGCATACAAATTCTCTGATCGCATTCACTTAATTCAACAAGTAAATATCTGGCTTGTAAATGGAACACCTAGGGCTTTGTGTTTAAGAAATTTGGTTTTTAGAATAGTCGTTTTATTGTCGATTTTGTATAAAGGTAAGTACCTTTAAAATAAATGCTAAATCATTGCTGACATCAGGAAATTCTACTGTTGTTCATTTAAAATTTTGTTTTCAAGTGTCTTTAAATCGAAAACCAACAGAGTGGGACACCACGGAAGAGAACCTTATCAAGAGAGTGAGAAATCTTCGTCAGAGACTCACCGCGCAGGCTCGGAACAGGTGTCAAACCCCAGGTCTTTTGACTACGTAGGCGTGTCACCTGTAGATCGACAGAGAGAAAGATTCCTATTGCACAATCAGTGACACTGATTTTTAAATTATTTATTTGAAATTCCTGTAAACATCAACCTTTTGTATAAAAAAAAGTGTCCTTAAAAATTATGTGTTCTATTCAAATATTTTGGCTTGTAAATGACTTTTTGAACTTTTCACAATAAAATGTTTTTGGAAACTTTGAAACTTGTATTAGGCTTCCAGGCTAAAGGATGGGCATAAACTTCAATAACTTTAGTCGATCGAGGTTTGAAAGGTAGAGAAATAATGAACAGGAGACCAGCTCTGCTCCTACACAGCCAGGACTGAGCAAGGACTCCAGCAACCCAGGAGCACTGCCAGTGTAGACTGGCCTGAATCATGGCCTTCCCACAGAGGCCTTCAGCAGCGGGACCTCCCCTTCGCCAGTGACCCCACCGCGCTAGTGCTGCTGGGATCTCTGACCCCCCGCCTCTCTTCTCCTGCCCTCACCTGCTCCCCACAGCAGGCCTGCTCCTGACCTCACCAGACCTATCCTCCCTTTCCTAAAGGAGAGTAGAAAATAGCTCTTGAGTTTGATGAGGATTAGGTAAGATTCTGTATGGAAAGTTCCTGGTCCAGGGCTTGACATACAGTAAATGTGCAATACATAGGAGTGGTTCTTTTTCTTGGGATCAGAGGCATAATCTCACAGTGAACTAAATACTTCCAGTAAGCACGGAATTTTGTCCAGGTGGCAATGTCCTAAAATAATACCCTGTCACCACGCAGGGCAATGGCTTCCCGGTTTCCTGAGCCTAATTTTCCCTACGTTTTCCGGTGGTTACCAACTTGCCTTCTTGGGCCAGACTGGTGTATGTTCAGCAGCAGGAGACACAGGATATAAAATACTTACGGTGTGGAGAGACTGTTGGGGAACTAGACGTTGCTTGCTCATCTGAACACACTCAGATTCTAAAATCCCGCACTTCTGCCAGCCGCCATCAGCTGTACGTTGCCAGGTTTTTACTTCTATTTCAGGTTCGCGTTTACTAGAATTTACACCTACTCAGACTGGTTTTGCTACCATCCACACACAAACATAGACCTTTTATATGTAGGATTCCAGTTTTTTTTTTTTCCAGTATTGCTACAGGGCATGTGCACTTGCCAGAGAGAGACTGAGGGAAAGTGAGAAATCACCCCCAGGTTGATTCTCCTCTTGGGACTTTGGAAATGCATTAACACACATCTGGTATGTTGTTCAAGCTGCTGGACCTGGACTTGAACTGTGCTGACAGCCATGTGGGATCCAACACCTTAGCCACCATGCCACCAGCTGGCCCAACAATAGTTTATTTTTTAAATTTCTCTTAAATTTTCATTATATTTATTTTTTAAAAATTGCTATTTGGGCACATTCATTCACCAGAGAGACAGAGAGAGGGAAAGTGAGAAAGAAAACTGCCAGGTCCAGGACTGAAACTATGATAGCCATGTGGGAGTCTAGAGCTTTAACCACCAAGTCATCTGCTGGCCCCTTTAAATTTATTTGCATCCAGTGAAAATCACTTATAGAAACTACCAACCAAATAAAGAAGTGTTGGGAACCAGCAGTTAGCGTAATGGCTATGTCACTGGACTCCCACGTAGTCGACCACAGTTCGTGTCCCGGACCCAGTGACTTAAAACTCACGCTGGGCGCGTGTGCGTGTATGCTCAAGATCCCGAGAGGAGAATGGAGGAGAAGGGATTGTGGCATGATGACCATCCCCCCTGGGGGGTGATTTCTTGCTTTCTGTCTCTCTGTCTCTCTGTCTGTCTGGCAAGCGTACACACCCTATAGCGAAAACCTCTCCAAAAAAAAAAAAAAAAAACACACACACACAAAGAAGTGTTTTGTTTTTATCACATTCTTCTAGTTTTCTCTGCACCTACATGACTCCCAGTAATCCTGATGGTCACTGCCTTTGCAGATTCCACATATTTGGTAGAATCTCTATAGTCATATGTGCTTGGCTACAATTGTTCACGTGTTGGCTACATTCAGCAAGTTTCTCTCCAGTACTCCCTTTGGTGGAAGCATGGGCCGTAAAGGCCTTTTCTTATTTACCACATTCCTAAGGTTTCTGTCCAGTGCAAATTATACACTGTTGACTAAAGGCTGGGCTTCAGCTAAGTCCCTCTCCACATTTGACTACACTTGAGTTCCTTTCCAGTATGAATGCATTGGTGCTGAGTAAGTTATTAACCTGTTAGAAGCTTGTTCACAGTTACATTCCCTAGGTGTTTCTGCAACATGAATTCTCCCACCTTGAGCGAGATTTGAGCATTTACTGAGGGCTTTTTCACACTCATTACCTTGACCATGGTTGACACTGACAAAAGTTGGCTTACCAGTACAGCCTAAGGCTTAATTTATAATATGGGTGAATTTATCTGACTCTGGATTTCATATTTAATCTCTTTGTATCAGCCTGAGTCCAGTCAGGAGACAAACCATACAATAATTTGAACAAGGGAGATTTAATGAAAAGACTTACATACAGGGCCAGGAGGTGGTGTGGTGGTTAAGTTAATGGACCCCCCATATGGCTGACTGCAATTCAAGTCTCTGACCTGGAAGCTTGTTTTCTCACTTTTCCTTTCTGTCTGTCTGTCTCTCTCTGATAAAATTTTAAAAATAATAAATAAATCTTAAAAAAAAAAAAAAAAAAAACTATGGTAGGAAAAAACTATGGAGATGTCAAGAGAACCCCAAGGCCAGCCCATGGTGTAGTGGTTAAAGGAGGTGGATCCCACATGGCTGACTGGTTTGAGTCCCAGCCCTGCTGGCTTGAAAAACATACTTGGACATATGTATGTGCCCAATGTCCTGAGAAGGAGAAATGGAAGAAAAAGAATTGTGGTGTGACCATGTGCAGTGGGCAGTGGGAATGTTCTCCCTCCCTTTAGAGAGTACACACACCCTCCAGGAATTAAAGAGGGGAAACATCAGAAAGTAAGAACCCTAAAGTACCCTAAAGGGATAATATTCCAGGAAGGACAAGCTTGGAAGGGAATTCCCCCTCCCCCCTCAGGTTAGACCACTGGACTTTGGACAGGCTCTTGGGGGAGCACTAGTCTGTGTTCCCAGCAGCAGGAAATCATTCCACAGGACTCAGGCAACTTGAGGCTGGGGGAGAGAAAGTGCATAGGGCATCAGGACCCCTTGTCGGGTGGGGTGCAGCTTGGCAAGCGCGCGCTGTCCATGCTAGGAGGGCCGTGGAAAACAGCCCTCCAGGACACACAAACCAGGGCTGGCAGGCAGGCGCTCAGAGTGCCCCAGGGTGCCGCTGCTGAGACCTGGAACATGCAGTGTCAGTGTTGGGAGACCCTCAGGCTGGACTGTGAAGTCACAAAGAGAGGTGCATGCTGGGCAGAGCACGACTGGACGCCCCGCAGGCTCCACACCACGAGAACCATGAGAATAACAAAACAGCGTGGGCCTAGGACCAGGCCCCTTCCTTCCACAGTGACCCTCCAGCACCCTCTATAGACAGCTTATAGTCATCACACTAGAGAGGAGAAATCCCCTGTATTGCAGAGCTCCGCCTTACAGAGTGCATTGGGGAATAAATGTACACATGTTGGAATATTCACTTTACAAGCTAAGTGACATCTGGTTGAATGTATAAAAATTTAAAATAAAAAATATATTTAAAAAAGAGTGCATTTGGAGTCGAGTGCTGCTAGCACATTGCTATGACCGGAAGTGGCTCTGCAGAGTCATTGGTTGATTGCCAGGAGTGTGGATAGTGTTGGCCTCTATTTAATGAGACCGCAATACCAGAATTCCCCCCGCATGGTATGGATGAAGGTATTCCAAGGCTTAAGAAGGAAGGAATGTCGGCGTGGGTTTATCACGAATGCCCCCCCCCAAGCTACACGCTCTGGGCCACCAGGCGTGTGGACAAATGTGAGACGCTCTGCCGTGGTTCCCAGTGCTCTCTGGTCTCACCGGAGTTAACAGGAGTCCCTAGCAGCAGAGGCTGAGTGACAGCGTTCTGTACCAAAGACAGCCATCTACAGCAGAGGGCAGCAGGGAAGCAGTCCTATTATATTAAGAGGATTTTCGGCCATAATTGATTACACTGTCCCTACGAATGAAATAGGTAGGCAGCCAACGGAAATGCTGCTGGATATATGTGACAGGAAAAATCCAGACCTGGTGGCCAGACCAGGTGGCTGACAAAGCCACCGCAGTGGAAAGCCACGCCTGTCCCCCAGTTCCCAGACCTGCAGTCAGTCCCAGATCCAAAGCCTCTTGATAGAAGGGGAGGCCAGGTCTCCTGGAGGAGGGAACCCCATGGCAGGGCCACATAGGCCAGAGTGTTCTTTATGCCCTTCCCCAAAGGGGCCTGTTGCCATTTATGTGAGTGCGCCTTAGAGAAAAGAGCCCCCCAGGCCTTACGGGGGTAACTGGACCTGGGCTGTGAACCCACACTAAGTGCTATGGCCCACTAGGGAAAGTCAACCCTAAGGGTGGTCATGTGAGAAGGAGTCTTGGGCGAAGTTCGAATTACAGTAGGCGAATAGAGCCGTGGGCCCAATGCACAGTCATTTCCAAATACAGACTATACATGGAATAAACGTGCATGGCAGATGGCAGACGCTCCAGGGACACTGTGACCCCCTGAGAAAGGGCTGCTGTCCCACACAAAGCATGCCAAAGCCCTAGGTAGATCCCTCCTGTCAGGGCCATAAGCCGCAAGTATCGTCCATTGATCTGGGGCCATTGCAGAGATCAGCCGCACCGTCAGAGCTGAAGGATGAAGGGCGGACCGACGCCATCCGGTCTCCACTTAGCTTGCGGTTGCACCTGCGCAGAAGGCAGCTGGACCACGGGGCCGCGGGATGGGTAGGGCCTCAGGGGCGAGGCCTGCATTTGCAGCGACCTGTTTCAGCTGCGGTCTCGCTCCAGCTGGGGGCGGTCAGGCGCCACCCCCGCCCCGCCCAGCTGCGCTAGGACCGCCCCCCGCCCCCG
>NW_006160057.1:2604510-2616005 GCF_000334495.1 Tupaia belangeri chinensis
ACTCACAGCCGAGACTCCCCACCATGGGGTTCAGTGCCTAGCCTGTCATCGCAACTGCCCACCTCCCCACGCCCCCAGCCGCCCCCATCGTGTCCCTGGCCACTCTGTGGTTGGTTAGAGCACCTTGTAATCACCGATATTACAACGCCCTCCCGGGGCTCCGTTCCGAGCCCGAGGCGGTGTACGCCCCTGAGGCGGCCGGACCTCAAGGGTGAAAACAAAAGCTAGGGTGGGGGGAGTGCTGGTCCACGCCCTGAGACGCGCTCCGTCCTGGTAACTATCGGAGGCAAGAAGGTGGAAGTTTTTTGTAAAGGGATCAACAGGGTCTCGATCACAACAGAAGGAAAGTCTAAGAAGTCCCGCTTACTTTCCACTAGAGACTTGGCAGTAAATAAAACACACATTACTTGACACAAAGGTAACGGGACAAAAGTATCGTGCCCCGTGTGAGGATCGAACTCACGACCTTCAGATTATGAGACTGACGCGCTACCTACTGCGCTAACGAGGCACCTATGCGCCCTTCCCATTCGTAGAATAATGAGGCCAGTGTAGTAGCGCTAGGCGCATGCGTAGTAGATGCAGCCCGCTTTTCTGTTCCCTTCCTGTCTCTTCCAAGTTCTTGGCTTGAAATACTAATTCAGAATGCTTGGAGTTTTTCCGCCGTCCACTCCCTTCGCAGCCCATTCATCCGCCTCCCAAATGCCCTCTGCCAGCCGATCTGTTTGCCAGTCAACAAACACTTTGGCTTGCTTCTTTGCCAACCCTGCGCCACTTGGAACACCAGAGGGGGACTCTGCCGTTGTTGTGAATCCTTATTTTTGTATCGTGCTTACAGCTTGTGTACACTTACGATCCCGTGAAACACTTAATAGGCACCTGCTGCGAAGGTTCTGCGCGCACAAGGACAGCCCCGGCCTCAGGGAGCTGGACAGGGGCGTGCATGCGTGACCATCCCAAATCACACTCACGCTGGCTGATTCCGCTCCACCGCGAACCCCGATCCAGGCCTGGCCCCCGCCTGCTCCACCGCCGCCGGTGTCCCCGCAGAGTGGCCATCCTTCTTTAGAGGCGTCCCAGCCGCGGAAACCACAACTCTGCCACAGCCGCCGCACCTGGAAGCCCCCTCGCCTTCCCCCAATCCTTTACAACATCTCGTTTAAATACTTTGCTCTTGTTAAGGACGCTTTACGTCACGATCATAAATGGGGAACAGGTGGGGGGGTTTCAAATACGTTAAAATAAATATTACCTAACTATTAAAATGAAAGATGCTCTTTCACGTGCCATCTAAAACGAGACAAACGATGGCACTATGAATTCTTGCATACTTCACCGTGTGCAAATTTTACCTTCAGAAAAGTTCATGAAGACTGAGTTCTGGTGCTCGCCAGGCCCGCAGAAGCACGTGGGCAGCGTCCTGACGTAGGCAGGTTCGAGTGTGTCCAGAGACAGTAACAGAGGGACTGGGAGCTGGGAGATTCTGGAGGAGGAAGTGTAGAAAGATGTTGGTGTTGACCTAGGGCCTGAGCGCAAGGATATTCGCTGTACAGCTGTGCCGTTTCTATTTAGGTGAAGTATTTCCTTAGGAACATTAGGCAAGCCGACGGGCAGGTGGCCAGGCTCTTAAGGCACAGGACTCCCATAGATCACTAGGTTCTAGGTTGGGATCCTGCAACTTGAAAACCATACCGTGCACGCGTGTGCACACACACACAATTCCATAGGAGAATGGAGAAGGGATTGAGACGTGGCCATCACCTCTAGGAATTCCTCTCTCTCTCTCTGTCTCTCTCTCTTCAGTGAGTATATGCACCTTATAGCAAAAGTCTTAAAGACAGAGAGAGGCAGAGAGAATGTTAGGGAAGAATTTTAATTTTTTATTTATTTTATTTTTTAAGATTTTTGCCATAGCGCTCAAGGACTTGCCAGAAAGAGACAGTGAGAGGGAAAGTGAGAAAATACCCTAAGAAGGGGATGGCCACACTGCAACCCCTTCTCCTTCATTCTCCTTTCTGGATTTTGGACACTGTCACATGTGCCATCATGTTTTTCAAGCCTCCAGGTCCAGGACTCAAGCTGTGGTTGACCATGTGGGAGTCCAGTACCCTGACCACCACACCACTTGCTGGCCCCAGGGGAAGAATATAAATCACCCAGAATTAGGGGGTTGGGGTGTCAAGAGGGCAGGTGACAGTATGAGTTAAGGGAGATGAAAAAAAATGCGGCTGTTTTGACAGCAGACATTAGAATGGCTGTGGGGAAGGCAGCAGGTGGTGTGGTGGTTAAGACACTGGACACTCCCACATGGGAGTTCGAGTCCCAGACCTGGTGGCTTGTTTTCTCACTTTCCCTCTTTCTCTCTGGTCAAATTAAAATAAGCGAAAAAATAAATACAATTAAATAAGTAATTCCTGGGACCAGCAGTTTGCGTAATGGCTATGTCCCTAGACTCCCATGTAGCTGACTGTGGTTTGAGTCCTGGACAGGTTGCTTAAACTTACTCCAGGTGCGTGTGCGTGCGTGCCCAAGATCCCGAGAGGAGAATGGAGGAGAAGGGATTGTTGTATATATATATATATAAGCAATTCTTTATTAAAGAAAAAAAGAATTGTTGGGTCGGGAAAGAAACCTGTCTTAGGATAAGAAGGTATACTAAGAAAGAGACCCCTGGAAAAGATGGTGGGAGAAGGCTGCTTGACCTTCCAGATGGAGAGAACTGGGAGCTCCATGGTGGGCAGACAGCAGGTGAGGGGCCAGGAAGGAGAACTTGGGGTGGCGCAGGTGGCCGGTTCCTCAGACCTCACACCAGACACCCAGTCCTCAGAAGCTCCCATGTCTGTGGTTCCTGGTGGGGACCCCACCATCTCTCCCAACCTCGGGAAGCACCCCTCCCACACTCCCCAGGGAGAATCCACAGACGGACGATGCTTAATAGCCAGGTCACGGGGGTGGCCCCTGTGGACTTGTGGTGTCACCCAGATCTTGTGGTTTCACCCAAATCCCCAGGCCCAAGAAGTGCTGACTTACACGTGGGACTAAATGGTGATGTCCTGTCTATCGTGACTCAGGGCAGACACAGCGGGTCTAACCCCCCCATGACTGGGAAGCCCACCAGCAGATGAGCTCAACCACCTCCAGTTGTTCCCTGAAGCTGTATTTGAATAGCAAAACATGGGAACAGCCCAAGCGTCCACCAGCAGGGACTGGCCAGGCTGCGAAAAAGATCAAGGGGTGTTCAATGTTGGGATGTGAAAGAGGTAAGAAAACAAGGGTGGGATTGAGTATGGGGTGTGCTGCTTTTTTTTAAGAAGGGGGACATTTATTTATATTTGCTAGTATTTGCACACTACATCTCTTAAAGGACACACAAAAATTAAGGTCAATGATTAATACATGGGGAAGGTAGAAACTGCACAGTTGAGGGTAGGGGTGAGATGAAGACTTCTTTTCTGGAATCAGAAATAATAACCTAAAGGTGTTACCAGGGGCTGGGGGAAGAAGATGAGGACTCACTACCTAAGGGGTACAGAGTTTATGTTTGGGATAACGTATAGATTTTGGAAAAAGACAATAGCTATGGTTTCACCCCATCGTGAAATGCCACTGAACTGTAAACTAAACAGAGAGACAGAGACAGAGAGAGAGAAATCACCCCTGGCGGGAATAACCATGCCTCAATCCCTTCTCCTTCATTCTCCTCTCAGGAATTTGGGCATGCACACACAGGCCCCTGGTGGGAAAGTTAAGCCTCTGGGTCCGGGACTTAAACTGTGGTCAACTACAAGGGAGTCCAGCAACATAACCATTAGGCCATCTGCTGGTCCCATATGTACCGTAATTTTATAAAATGGTAATATACCCAGACCCACTTAGTTGTGCGCTTTTGTTGTTCGTATGTTTTTGTTTTTATTTTTGCTATAGTGCCCTGGCTGGAGAGAAATAGAGAGGGAAATCACCCGACCCCACCCCCACCTTAGGGAGGATGGTCACACCTCAATCCCTTCTCCTTCTCTAGTCTCCTCCAGGTTTTGGGCAGGTATGGCCATGAACTTGGCGTGATTTTCAAATGTCCCAGTCTGCTACTTGATCTGCACTCATCAGCCATGTGGGATTCACCGCCTTACCCTCTACCACCCGCTGGCACTTTAAATGGACCAACTGTTTGGTATGTATTTTCAGTCCATTCTCTTTTAATAACAAATATACTCCCGGCAGGGCCAGCAGGAGGCATAGTGGTTAAAGCATTGGACTCCCACATGGTCAACTGTGGTTCACATTCCAGATCTGGAGACTTGAAACTCACTCCACGCGTGTGTGCATGCGTGTGTGCGTGCATGCCAAAAGTCCCCAATGGAGAATGGAGGAGAACCCACTGTGGCCTGGCCATCTCCCCAGCAGGTGATTTCTCACTTTCTCTTTCTCTGTCTCACCGTAATTTTATAAAATGGTAATATACCCAGACCCACTTAGTTGTGCGCTTTTGTTGTTCGTATGTTTTTGTTTTTATTTTTGCTATAGTGCCCTGGCTGGAGAGAAATAGAGAGGGAAATCACCCGACCCCACCCCCACCTTAGGGAGGATGGTCACACCTCAATCCCTTCTCCTTCTCTAGTCTCCTCCAGGTTTTGGGCAGGTATGGCCATGAACTTGGCGTGATTTTCAAATGTCCCAGTCTGCTACTTGATCTGCACTCATCAGCCATGTGGGATTCACCGCCTTACCCTCTACCACCCGCTGGCACTTTAAATGGACCAACTGTTTGGTATGTATTTTCAGTCCATTCTCTTTTAATAACAAATATACTCCCGGCAGGGCCAGCAGGAGGCATAGTGGTTAAAGCATTGGACTCCCACATGGTCAACTGTGGTTCACATTCCAGATCTGGAGACTTGAAACTCACTCCACGCGTGTGTGCATGCGTGTGTGCGTGCATGCCAAAAGTCCCCAATGGAGAATGGAGGAGAACCCACTGTGGCCTGGCCATCTCCCCAGCAGGTGATTTCTCACTTTCTCTTTCTCTGTCTCTGTGTCTCTGGCAAGCACACACACACTATAGTTAAAATCTCTCTTGAAAAGAAAAGAAGAAAACCGTGTCTGGGCAGTTTATAAAGAATAAAGGTTTATTTAGCGTATAGTTTGGGATCTCCAAGCAAGGAGCCACATCTTAGGACACAGCAATTACAAAGACAATCAAGAGGACACGAGTTCCCTACATGCTTCCTGCAGTGTAGGGTACATCGGTTGTACTTAATGAACTAGGGATGATGATCAGAAACTGAAGCCTAACTTCATCCAGACTTCCTTCGTTTTCACCCACTGTCCCTTTTTCTACCGCAGGATACCACATTCAATAGTCCAGTCTCCATCATCCCCCTTGATTGTGACAGTCCCCAGGCTGTTTTGATGACCTTGACAGTTTTGAGGCACTGGCCAGGTATTTTGTCGAATGTCCCTCAATTGCAGGGATTTGGCAGGCCGTCTTCTTGGGGTGAAGACAAGATTCTGTACTGTAAACCTCTGAGTAGTTGTTTTTTTGTTGGAGAGATTTTCGCTATAGGGCGCCTGCTCTCGCCAGACAGACAGAGAGACATAGAGACAGAAAGCGAGAAATCACCCCCCCAGGGGGGATGGTCACGCCGCAATCCCTTCTCCTCCATTCTGCTCTGGGGATCTTGGGCACGCACGCACACGCGCCCGGCGTGAGTTTTAAGCCACCGGATCCGAGACACGAACCGCGTCGACCACGTGGGAGTCCAGCGACATAGCCATTACGCTAACTGCTGGTCCCAGTAGTTGTTTTTGTGAAGATACATCCGAACTAAGTTCAGCGATTGCCTACTTCAATGTTTAAGTAGAGAAGACACTGCAATGACTAGAAGGAAGACACCGGAGGAAGGAAAGAGGGAGGCGAGGGAGAGGAAAAGGAAGAAGGGAAGAAAGACAGGAAGGGGAGAAGGAGAAGGAGAGAGGTGAAGACGCGGAGAGGAGGGAGAAGGAGAAGCGCAGGGAGCGCCTGACCCTGCACGAGGAAACTTCTCCCCCCACTCCCTGCCTCCCAGTTCGGGACTCTCCGAGCCCGCGGCCGCTAGGAGGCGCTGTGCCCCGGAGACCGCCGGCTCCCATTACCGCGCTGGCTTCGGCTTTTGATCTGATCGCTTGAATCAGGCTTGGCCAGGAGCCGGGGACCAGGCTGGGCCCCCACGCAGGGGTGGCTACGGTCGCCAGATCTGTCGTGAATAGTGAGCCCCCAATTTCCAAACCTTGCTGAACCTCCAGGGTAATGAAACATGGATATGCCGGGCCAATCTCCCGCAAAATCCCGACGGCTGCCGAGGCCCACGTGGCCTCCCGCAGATGCTCCATCCCGCCCGTGGCGGAGCGGCCAGATTGCGTCACGTCCCCACCAGGTGGCAGGCCGCGGCGTGGGGCGGCACGGACCCTCCCGCAGGTGGCGGGCCCAGGTCTGGCTTGTGGCGAGTGGCTGATGGCTGAGGACTGGCAAGGGGACCAAAGGATTTCAGGCCATGCCTGCTCGGGGCTCCCGGAACACGCCCTTCCCACGTCTAAGTCTTTGCACCGCTGTGTCCCGGACCCGAACTGCCCTTTGCACCCACAGGCCGCTTTCTTGCCCTTCATAGCCAGGTCTAAGGTCACCTCCTCTGCGAAAATCTGGTTCCTGTTTCCTCCGGGGCTCACCTGTTTCCCTGTGGTCGCCCGTTTATTCCTACTCCTGAAACCACCTGCAGGAGTGGGTACGTCGTCCTTCACTTACAGAAGCCACAGTAGACCCTTGCCCAAGGCGGAACCTTCCACTCGCCCACTTCACCAACTAGCAGTTCGCAATCGGTTTTCCTCACGTGCACCCTTTAAAATCGTGAAAAATGTCTGTGCACCTCCTCTCACAACGTTGACGTCTTGGCTTTCTCACTGTAAATTCAAACAGCTGCGAAGGATGTCATGCCCAGTGTTTATTGTACATGCTGATTAAAAAGAGTATATAGCATTTAATATATACCCAGTGACATCTAAATGTTGTATGGAATCTGTATAAACCATGATTTATCTCGGTTAAATTAGATCCTCTGTAACATTTGGAAAGCTTACACTGGTTTTTCTCTTTCAACTTGTTCTACTTATTCTTCACAAAATGTTATCCTCATGAAAGACATATTTTATGTTAGAAGGCTTCTCTTGCTCACCAGCCATGCTTCTCCATAACAAACATACGGACATAAGTTGATGTTGTTTTCTGAGACCATAACGCTCTATGGGTCTACACTTCTTCTAAGCTGACAGACCAGGGTTGGCCCTAAGCACAGTGGTTGTTAGCCTCCGCCTGTGCAGAGGAAGCTGGATGGTACATGGCTGACAGGGTTCAGGTCCTGGTCTCTGGAGGCTTGAAAAAGGCATGAAAAGCAGGTGCAGGAGTGCCCGGGTGCAGACAGGATGCAGAACTGAAGGAAAAGGGACTGAGAACGCTGTGGCCAGGCCCCGCGGGGAGTGCTTGCTTTCTCTCTCTTTTCCTCTCATGTGTGGAAGCACACAGCTCCTCTGGCATAAAAGTAAATAAATAAATAGGCATATAAGTAAGTTGACATATTACTTTTATTAGTATACGACAATCATAAAAAGAGCTGGCTCCGCGGCCTAATAGTTAAGGTAGCTGGACCTTGTGTGACCGACGGAGTGGTTTGAGTGCTGGCTTGACAGACACACAGGATAATGACAGAAATGGAGGAGAAGGGACTGGATTGTAGCATGATCATTGGGAGGTGCTTTTTCCTTCTCCCTCTTTCTCTCTGACGAGCGTACATGCCCTCTGGCAATTTTTTTTTTTAAGATAAACAATATTATTTTCATCAAGGGACCTGACAGTGGTGCAGAGAGAAAGAGAGAGTGAGGAAGCACACCCCAGAAGGGATGGCCATGGTGCAGTCCCCTCTCGTCCGTTCTCCTCTCAGGGTTTTGGGCATGCACAAACACTTACCAGGCATGTTTTCCAAGCCACCAGGTCTAGGCGTCAAATGGCACAGTTGGCCATGTAGGATCTGGCTGCCTCATCACCACATCACTGGCTGGTCCATTTTTTGGTTTTGTTTTTAATGCCAGAGAGGCTGTGTGTGTCAACATGCTTGAGACAAAGAGACTCCCCAGTGGGGTCTGGTCAACTGCAATCCTTTTTCTGCCAATTCTCCATGCCTTAGGATCCTAGGCAACATCGGTATCTTCCAAGCCACAGGGGCCAAGACTTGAACTCTGATCAGCCCAGACTTTTCTTTTCATCCTGACTGCCATCTACCCCCCAGGTCCCTGGGTCTGTCAGTTGGGGATCACAGCAGGTGTGAGCTACATCTGGCCTAGCTTGGCCACAGCCTGTCAGTCCTGCAGTGACCACTCCCACTAGAGGGACCATAGGGTGAGTGAGTTCTGGAATCGGTCCACAGTGTCACTTCCATCCCCTTTACAGTTCTCTTGGCTTAAAATAAAAGCCAATGGGGAGGGAGTCAGGGGGCTGGTAGGGAAAAGGTTATGGGGGAAAGAAGGAGGCTGAAAGGAAGGCCCTGTCAGAGACCTAACTTCTCCTCTGGTACTTAGAGCAACAGAGGTCTCCCAAGTCTGGGCTCTTGCCCAGCCAGGACTGGTAATGTGGCAGGATTCGACTATGGCCCAAGTGTCTCAGCTCATTGTTTTGGCTGTGACAAGCCAGAGGTGAGGGCACAGCCAGCTGGCCCAGTTGAGGGCAGGTAGGGAGCCCGGATGTAAGGATGAGGAAGAGGATTTTCTTCTGACTTGCTTTAGGGAAGCAGCTGGCAGTTCTTTTGTTGTCTGTCCAGGGCAGAGGCAGGCCACGAGCCTCCCAGCTCGATTTTTAATTCCAGTGGACAGCCTGGTATGAGTCAGTCTGTTGTTGCTGGAAGCTTCTGAGAGTCATCACTCTGAACTTTGCTGACAGAGCAGAGAGAAGGCAGGCCTCACCCTTGCAGGCTCAATTGTTTCTGGGGGGCGGGGGGGTCTCCATCATCTCCCTGTGGCCAGAAGAGTCCCCAGTCTGACCTGTCTATGTCCTGCTTAAAGCCACAATGGCTCCCACTCCTATGAGTTAAAGGCCAAGGCCTGGTGTTCCCCCCTGAGGTCTGGTCTCTCTCTCTCTCTCTCTGGTCTCTCCCTCTCTCTCTCTCTCTCTTCTTTTTTATTTTTTCCTAAATCAATTGTTGTCTTTTATTATTATCTTTAAAATATCATACGATGACCTTAGAAATTATCTGACTTGTTGCCGTAGCTGGAGAACTCTTAGATCTGACTCATGAGCCTCCTGAACTGTACCCTTCTCAGAGACATAGATACTATCCAAAATTTCTTATATCCTTATCTTTAACTGTCGTGGCTTGCTGTATCAAAGCAGCTGAATTTGAAACAAGTCCAGTATCATTGCCTTCAAGGATCAATTCATCTTTCTGGGCTTGAGCTACTGAACAAGTTAACACCTGTTCTCATTCGAACCCCCTAGATGTATTTTCCACCCAAGAAATTTTGGGTTTCAACAAGACATCCATTCTCCTGAATAACGATGAGGAAATGAGCGGACACAGACCTCGTCTTGTAAGGGAAGCCCAGTGTCACACCCTTGATCACGTTCTGTGTGTGACTACAGAGTGCGAACGGTAGCCAGTTCCCTTCCTGTTTCCCCACCATTTGTCAACCCACAGCCTCTTCTTTTTCTCTCCAAGGAGGCTGAGCTCAACATTGATGACTGAAGTCCCTCCGCAGAGGTCCTCTGGGGCCCTTCACAATAACTGTGCGTCCCTTCAGGGTGATGTCGACATTCTCTGGAATGTCAACGGTCTGATTGCTGAGAATGGTCTTCATCCTCACAGTAGACGTGGCAAAGAGAGTGGTCTGGTCTCTTTTTAAAAATTATTATTAGAAGGGAGATCAGCAGGTGGCATAATGCTTACGTCACTGGATTCCCATGTAGTTGACCATGGTTCTAGTCCTGGACCCAGTGACTTAAGACTCATGCTGGGTGCATGTGCGTGCATGGCCAAAGTCCCAAGAGGAGAATGGAGAAGGAAGCGCAGTATGCCCATCTCCCTGGGGGGGCGATTTCTCACTTTCTGTCTCTCCAGTAAGCACATGCGCCCTATAGCAAAAATCTCTCTAAAAAAAAGAAAAAAGAAAAAAAATTATTACCGGAAGTTGTGTATGTTCAAAAGAGAGAGACAGACAGACAGAGAAAGAGGCAAAGACAGACAGAGAAAGCATCCCCCCCCCCCAGTGGGTATGGTCATTCCTCAATTCTTTTTCTTTCATTTATCCATCCTATCAGGATTTTAGGATTTGGGGTCCACATGCACACACACCCAGTGTATTTTTCAAGCCACCAAGCCGGTATTCAAACTGTGGCCACATGGGATCCTGCTCCCAATGCCCAGTGCTTTACCACTGCACTATGTGTGGGGTCAAACCCGCGGTCTGATTGCTTGAGCTCATCTCTTCCCACTCCTCACCACTACCCTCATAACCAACACCCCACTCCCTCCCTGCTCACCCAGTGAGTTGTTCATGTCCTGCTGGTCTGCAGAGGGGCCTCCCCTCCCCGAGCTAAAGTGGGCCTCTCTGCTGTGTATTCTCCCTGCCCCGGCCTCCCCTGGCCGTAATGCGCCTCACGGCTCAATGTCACTGTTTCTATAACTGTCTCACTTGGTCGTAGGCTCCACCACAGCACCTGAGCACTCGGTATCTGCAAGGAACCTTTATCGCACTGCACAGTGAGGGCGTCTTCTTCCGAGGGCAGGGGCTGCCGCTGATCCATTCCTGTATCTCCAAGTTTCATCTCATCAAAGACTTTTTTCCAGTTCCAAAGAGGGACAGGCTCCAATTTTTGTAACTGATAAATCGGTTACCATGGTTTCCATGTACTGGCCAGGAATGGACTCTGAGGCAACCACCCGCTGTCCCTGTACTATGAGGGGATGAAGGCACGGCTCCCTGACCAGAGGAGGGGAAAGGGTTATAGCAGTCACCTCTCAGGGCCCTCCCACTTCGACCCTGCTGACAGGTGTGAGGTGTGATCCCAGCAGCCCTGGGGCCCACCCCTTCCAAGTTTTGCCTTCGGTTCCCACGGGTATCACGGTAAGAGAGAGATCACAGAACGTGTCCTGTCACCCCAGGCTGCAGCAACGCAGAGCCGAGAGCCATGAGGCTCCAGCTCCACGGGGCTAAGGGTGTCAGGGTCCTTACCTGCAGTAGCCAGGCACACAGGGGCTGGACTGCCAAAGTACTAGTCCTGTCAAATCCTATCATTAAAATCTACTCCCGCACCTGTGTTTCAAACATAGCGTTTGTGTCTGAAGTTGCACAACTGCGTTTTGGCAAAGTTGTGTCATCTGGCTCATAATTTAAGGCTTAGAAGCTTCCATTAATTAGGGAGACAGTTTGTTGGCCAAAGGGAGAAAGTCGGATGACAAAGTAGCATTTCCTGGGAGGTCTGA
>NW_006160057.1:2616036-2639156 GCF_000334495.1 Tupaia belangeri chinensis
GCAGGAATCGATCTGGGTCCTAGCACCCAGACACGCCAGCTCCGCCCCGTGCGTGCATAGTAGGCACTCGCTACATGTTTGTGAAATGAATAAAGGATACGACACGTGTCCTGAGTCGGTGGGCCCTTTTTCATCTTACATCACATTAGAACACATCTCTCTCTCTCTCTTTCTCTCTCTCTCTCTCTCTCTCTTGCTCTAACATGAATAAAGAAGAAAAAAAGAGAGAAATTATCACCTTTCACAGAGTCCGTTCATGCCTCGATATCCGTCCTTCAGTCCTTCTGCCCATTGGATCTGGGGTACTTGTGCATACCTGTTGTGTTTCAGGCTGACCTGCCTGGGGATTTGAACCATGGTAGCCATGTGGGATCTGGTTTCTCTGGAGCAGCACATTACTGCTGCACCACAGAGCTGGCCCTCTGGGTCTTTTTATATTCAGAAATCTGTCCCCATTTGCACATGCATCCATGCACACCACAAGCAGGTCTTTCTTTATTCATTGAAAGGACCAAGGATTGGCCACAGTCAACCGATTCATTTTTAGAGTATTTAAGACACTAGAACCAAAGAATGGTGCAAGCCAGAATCTTCTAGAACATTACTTTTCCCTGCAAAAAGAGGCTGTCAGCAAGTGTTGGGAGGAAGAGTGTACAGTACACATAGGAGGAACAGTACCCATTTGGTCACAGAAGTGGTTAACCAGAGCTCTAGAACATTCGGAGGACCATCTCTTAGTCATCAAAGAGGTCGATGTTCCTGGAATAACCTTCCTTTACCACCTGATGTCTTCGACTGACCCCACGCTCTCTTGAGTGTGTGTGTGAGGGGCATCCTCCATGTTCTTGTTCCCCATTCCAGCCCCCGTGCAGGACCGGGGTGGCCGGGAGCTCATTCCAGGACAGCAGGTGTGATATCATAAGGAAGATATGCTTGTTTGTGTTCCCTGTTCTTAATTTTTTTAGAGGTTTTTGCTATAGGGCGCATGCGCTAGCCAGAAAGGCAGAGAGAGACAGAGAGACAGAGAGACACAAAGCGAGAAATCACCCCCAGGGGGTATTGCCACACCGCAATCCCTTCTCCTCCATTCTCCTCTCAGGATCTTGGGCGCACACGCACATGTGCCTGGCATGAGTTTAAGCCGCTGGGTCCAGGACTCGAACCATGATCAACTACATGGGAGTCCAGAGACATAGCCATTACACCAACTGCTGGTCCCAATCTTAGCATTTTTCTTCCTTCCTTCCTTCCTTTCTTTCTTTCTTTCTTTCTTTCTTCTTTCTTTCTTTCTTCTTTCTTTCTTTCTTTCTTTCTTTCTCTCTCTCTCTCTCTCTTTCTCTCTCTCTCTCTCTCTCTTTCTTTCTTCTTTCTTTCTTTCTTTCTTTCTCTCTCTCTCTCTCTCTCTCTTTCTTTCTTCTTTCTTTCTTTCTTTCTTTCTTTCTTTCTTTCTTTCTCTTTCTTTCTTTCTTTCTTTCTTTCTCTCTCTCTCTCTTTCTTTCTTTCTTTCTCTCTTTCTTTCTTTCTTTTTGCTTCAAATGCAGAAAAAAAAGGCCACAACCTTTTACAACCTTCTACCACATGCTTTCTTCGTTGGACTGCTTCGGCAAATCACTGAGCACTGAAAATGATGACAGAAAGAAAAGGAAAGACACGGCTATCAGTGGTCCCCTTCCTTTTCTGTCTTTTCTTTTCTTTTAATTTTTACTATGGAGCACATGCACTAGCCAGAGAGCAGAAGAAAGTGAGAAAGCACCCCCTGGGGGATGGCCTTGCTGCAATCCCGTCTCCATCCTCCTCTCAGGATATTGGGCATACATGTACATGTGACCAGAATGTCTTCCAAGTGTCTGGGACTGGAACTCGAATCACTCTGTGGGTCATATGGGATCCAGCTGCCTTAACTCCCCCCACCAGCTGGCCCTCTGTTCTGCTCTGTCTTACTGACCAGTGAGCCCAAGGGAGGGAGTGCTGGAGGAACGTGTGCAGAACAAGACATGAAATAAAGACAGCTGAGGTAGTTTGGGGCAGCATTTCCACTTTCTGGTAAGAATGAAATACACACATATGTGCAAATGAAATAGGAATTGTGTCGCTTCAGTCATTTGACATATTAGTGAAATGCTCTTGCATTTGCATGTACAATGACATTGCACAAGATAAAGATGAATGGTAAAAATTCATGCTCATAATTTTCCATTTTAATTTTCCTTTACTGAAAACATTAGAGGGCAAATAAAATTCCTTGAGAAATCAAGAGAAAGATAGCAGGAGAAAGGAAAAAGTTTTCTGTTCTAGTAACTTTAATGATAAATTTTCCTTTGTTTGAGGCCAGCAGGGGGTGTGGTAGTGTGGCTGAACACTCCCACATGGCTGACCATGGTTCGAGTCCCAGACCTGGTGGCTTGCTTCCTCATTTTCCCTCTTTTTCTCTCTGTGTCTCTCTCTGGCCAGATTAAAAATAATAATAAATGAATGAATAAATAAAGTTCATTATTAAAAATTTTTCCTTTATTTAAAGTCTATTTTATTTCTTTCTTTATGAGAGAAAGAGGAAGAAGGAGAAAAGCACTCTTAACAGGTTCTCATGCCATAATCCTTCCCCTAGCCAACCAGAATCATGAGCACACATGTGCACCCAGCAAGCACATGCAGGTTGACCCAGGAACCAAACCTTGATCATCCCTTTGGCCTCCAATATTGCAGAAAAGTATACAATTGCTGCCTAATCATGGCTAGTTCTTTTTTTAAAAAAATAATTTATTTACTTAATTCCACTTGTTATTATTATTATTATTTTTGACCAGAGAGAGACAAAGAGAAAGGGAGAGGGAGAAAGCAAGACACTGGGTCCGGGACTTGAACTACGATCAGCCATGTGGGAATCCAGTGCCCCCAACCACCACACCACTTGCCAGCCCCATCATGGCTAGTTCTTGAACACATTTTCATTTTGCATCGGTCCCCACAAATTCTGTAACTGGTTGGCTTAGTTTCTGCTTTCATAACAGAATACCTGAGGCTGGGTAATTCATAAATACTAGAACTTTATTCAGCTTTCTGTTTTGGAGGCTGGCAAGTCCAATAGCCTGGTGCTGGCATCTGGCCAAGGTCATCCCATGGTACAAGGACAAAGGTAGATGCCGATGCATGAGACAGAGAGAGAACGAGGTGAGTAGTCACTTTTGTAACAACCCGCTCCCGATTTAAAGAAGAAACCCAACACTCTGGAAATGATGACATTTCTATCAGAAGCTCTACCCTCAGGACCAATCAACTGTTATTAAGCCCTACCTCTTAATGCCATTACGATGCCGATTTCAACATGAATTTTGGTGGAGACATTTAAATCATAGCAAGTCATAGCACTGGCCCTGTATACCAGTAAGGTATGTTATCATTTCTTAAAATTTATGCATTGTCAAAGATCCATGTCAAAGCAACTGGAAGGCTCATGCATTGCTGATGGAGAAACAAAATGTGCACACACTTTAGAAAATGGTTTGGCAATTTTTTAAGAAGTATATTTCTGGGACTGCCAAGTGGTGTGGTGGTTAAGGGTGCTGGACTCCACGTGGCCAACCATGGTTCGAGTCCCGGACCTGGCAGTTTTCTCTTTTTCTCTCTGTCCCTCTCTGATCAAATTAAAATAAATGAGTGAATAAAGTTAAATAAAATACTTTTTTAAAAAAAGAAATATATTTCTTTCTTCTTCTTTTTTTTTATACTGTCAATGGGCATGTGCATTCACAAATGGGAACTGGAGAGACACATGGAGAGAAAGAGAAAGCATTTCCTAACAGGCGTGATCATGCGGCAATCCCCTCTCCTCCATTCTGTCAGGGTTTTGGGCGTGCACACACTCATACATGCACACATGCACCCACATCCCCGGGCTGAGACTCAGAGTGGTTGGCCACGTGAGAGCTGCCTCCTCTAACCACTAGACGATGGAACCAGTCCCTTACAAACTGTATTTTTGTTTGTTTGCTTTTTCAGTTTTTGCTATAGGACATGTGCACTTGCTGGAGAGAAACAGAGACAGAGAGAAAAAGGGGGAACCATGGGGTTGGCTATGTGGGATCCAATGCCTTAACCTCCATGCCATCTTCTGGCCCCAAACTGTATCTCTTACAAAATACATTTACTATAAGATCCAGCAACCCTGCTTCTAGATATTTACTTAAGTGAAATGAACATGTGTTCATATGAAGATCTGTATATGAACATTTATTCATAAACATCCCAAAGCAGAAACAACCCAGTGTCCTTTAGCTGGGAAGCAGATACACGGTGGCTTATCATGGAATGAAATCATCCCAGTGATAACACGTACACGTTAGGGCTGGCTCCGTGACTGTAGCGATGCGCTATTCAAGCAAAGCCAGATTCCACATGGCAGCTGTGGTTCAGTTCTCCAGCCCGGTCAGCCCGAAGCTGCAGGCATGTGTGCAAGTGCCCAGCCTCTGACTGGTACGCAGGCTCTATCACGAATAAAGAAGAAAGACAGCAGGCTGCCCATGCATGCTGCAATGTGGGCGACCCCAAGGGCATCGGCGAAGTGCTAAGGGAAAGGAGCCAGGCTGAAGTAGCGTGTGTTGTGTGATTCCATGTACGTGATGATCTGGGGTAGGTAAAACTAGAGGGCCAGGTAACTGAGCAGTGGCTGAGGGGGTCTGGGTGTGGGAGATGGGGTGACTACTGCAGAGCACGGGGAATTTCTTGCAGTGATGGAAATGTTCTAAATCTCGGTCATGGTGGTGGTCACACGACGATACACGTGTCTCCAAACTCATAAAGCCATATGCTAACAAGAGTACACTTGACGGCACATAAATTATACCTTCATTTTCTAGAAACTTCTGCAAACTGACTGACTGAAAACTGGGAGTTCCCATGGTTCTTATGCATGTCAGAAATTCTGAGTAATGGACAACAGACTCTGAAGTCAGAAACGTAAGGAAGCAAAGGATTTGGCCGCAGGGGACCCTTGGGAGTTAGGCTGCGGGTTGTTGCTGTGTGCTGAGGACTCAGTCGCTGAGGAGGCCCTGGCGAGGCGGCTCCCATGATAAGCCACTGTAGGACCACCTGTATGAGGGACGGATGGAGGTTAGGGTACCTTGCAGCCCATTGACCTGTCCCTAAGACCTCGCCTGCCGGCAGAAGCAACAGCTGCCAGCGCTCCTTGCCCTGCCTTCGCTGCGCTGATTTCATGCCTGACGGATTGATTGTTGTTGACAGGGAGCTATTTGCGCGTCTAATTAATTATGCCAACTAATTTTCAACTTAATTGCACTTCTCGGGTCACTGGGTAATGAGACTACAATTTTCGTGTTGCTGCAGGCCTTGACGAGGAAGCGGCAGGGAGAGGGTGGCAGCTGCCTATGAGGTCAAGCGGGCACCCTGTTCCTCCAGGTTCCCTGCTCGGGGCCTGGCTCTTGGCCCTGGCTGCCCCGCAGACAAGCCCCAACTCCCATGGGTGCTGTCTACCAGTGCGAGCTGGCCATTGACTCGGAAGCTCTGAGCCATTTATTCACCTACCAAGCATAGATTCAGTGCCGACTGCATGCCAGCCCCTCACTGGGCACGAGGGGCCGGGGGACGAAGCCAATTCAGACCTTGCCTGTCCCCCGCCCCAGTTTGCTCACAGTCTAAAGGAATGGATTCCAGCTTAAACTACCAATTACAGAGTTTGGATGTGAATGGGAGCAAGGACTTTGGAGATAAATCCAGTGCAGGCACTGCTGTTAGGCCCTTGAGGAATTCACCACGCCTCGGTTTCCTCACGGACAAAAGCATTCCAGGCCTGTGATAGGAGAGAGTGTGGGGCCAGCAGATAGCATGGTGGTCAGGATGCTGGATCCCAAATGGCTGACCTTGGTTCGAGTTCCAGACCTGGCGGCTTGCTCTCTCGCTTCCTCCCTCTGTCTCTCTCTCTGGCCAAATTAACAATAATAATAATGATAATGATGAGAAGTAAAATAAAATAAAATAATAATTATTTTTAAGAGATTTTGCTACAGGGCGTGTGCACTTGCCAGAGAGACAGAAAGCAAGGAATCACCCTCCGAGGGGATGGCCACACCACAATCCCTTCTCCATTTTCCTCTTGGGATTGTGGGCACGCATGCACATATGCCCGGCATGAGTTTTAAGCCACCAGGTCCAGGACTCAAACCTCAGTCAACTACGTGGGAATCCAGTGACATAACCAGCATCGCATCTGCTGGTCCCATAAATAAAATAATTCCTGAAAAGAAAAGAAAAGAAAGAAAAGAAAAGAAAAGAAAAGAAAAGAAAAGAAAAGAAAAGAAAAGGATAGAGCGTTTGTAGCAGGACTATCTACATCTACTCTCCCGACGTCCCTGCGCTGACTCCCCAGCCCCACCCCACGCCCAGCTGTCTTGTAGATCATCCCATATTCCAGATTTGTTTGATTGTTTTATCCTCATGGGATCATCTAAAAAAATAAAGAATAATCAATAGTTTATTGAAATGTTACAAACATAGTACAAAGAACTTCCTTCTGAACCATTGAAAGTAAGCCACCAGGAAAACGCGCCGTCACCCCTGTTTTCCACGTGTGTTCCTTGTAAGTTACGAGTCTCTCCTGCAAACTGCAGTTCAGCCATGGAAATCAGGCAGTCAGGGGCCAAGCAGCAGCGTGGTAGCAAGGAGACCAGACCCACACAGGAAAGGTCTTGGATGACCATCAAGGACCGCCCTGAACACACCTGGCGCCCCAGGCCTGTGATTCCAGCCGCCTGAGACTGGGGTTAGAGTGCAGTGTATAGACCCTGTCAGGGCTGCCTGTCTCTGTCTGTCCCTCTTTCTCTCTCTCATAGAAGAAAGAAATAAATAAGCTTTTTAAAAATGAGGAAATCAACCCTGTCAATTGCTAGCATTTAATCCTCAGATCCCATGCGAGTTTTGGCAACTATCCCAATGTGTCCTTTATAGCAAAACAACCCAGTTCTGAATTAGTTGCTACATTTAACATCAGGGCTCTTCAGTCTTCTTCAGTACCAAGTGGATGGGCTCCCCAAGTTCCCTCAGCCTGAAAGACTTTGATGTCATTGAGATAAGAGGGCAGTTACTTTTGTGGAACATCCCTCCATTTGCTTTGTCTAAGATTTCCTCATCATTAGGGTTAGGTCATTCATCTTTGCCAGGCTTATCATGGAAGTGGTTCTCTGATCTCATTGCATCCTATCAGGTGGCTCAAGATTTCAATTTCTCCCGGGATGACCATGTGGCCTCGTGGTTAAAGGGGTCAGATTCCACATGACCAAGTGGGTGGTTCAAGTCCTGGCCTCAGTGTTTTGAAACACATAATGGGTGTGTGTGCATCCATGCCTCCAATCTCAACAGGATGGAGGAATAGAGGCGATGGGATTGCTGCAAGACCACACCCCATCGGGGAGTACTTTCCCTCTTTCTGTCTCTGTCTCTCACTGGTGAGTGAATGTGCCTTCTGGCAAATTAAAAACAAAACAGAAAGATTTCAATTTCCCCCATTATTGATGAGGGTCACTTTGATGACTTGGTTAGGGTAGTGTGTGACAGGCTTTTCTGTTGTAAAATTTCTTGTTCCCCCTTTGTTATTATTAGGTATTTTATAGGGAGTTTATGTGAAACTATTAAAATCTTCTGTTCCTCCTCAAACGTTCAAGATCTTTGTTTATTTCTGTCACTATAGGCTGCTAGTTTCCTGTTTTATAATGCACTATAATCTTCTCTTGCCCTTGCTGTGAAGCTCAGATTCTCTTGACGAGCACCCTCCAAGCTGGCTCCTGTGTCTTAGACAAGTCCTCATCATTCTTGGAGCTCTTTTTTGATTTCTGGCATGCGCAGTTCCAGGATCATCTTGTGCTTCCTCTTCCTCAGACAGCAGAGCAGCCCTTTCTCCGAGAAGCCGTGGGATCTCAGTGTGCACTTTGCAGCCAGAGTGTCACCATCGGTAGGCAAAACTAGGGAACAGAGGAGTATTTCTGTTGTGTGCTCGTATTTTTATATGATTGATTTTATATATTTATAAACTTTATGTTTATTAATGGTTTTTATAGTATATATGAGACTTTGTTTTTCTTTTTTTGTTGTTTGCAGAAACAGTGAAGCTCATTTGTTTTCTTTTTTATGTCAGATTTTCAATTATTATACAATTATATAATTGACCATATTGCCAAGTATACTTATTTTATTCCTATGATGGAAGTATAACACAGGATTTTTTTTCCTTTTTTATTTCATTTTTTTATACATTCAATCACATTATTCAGCTTACAAAGTGAATATTTCAATATGTGAACATTTCTCCCTAGTCCAGTTGATTAAAATATCTTCAACAGATAACACCACATTTCTTTGTCCCATTAATGCTTTGTTTCTGTATTTTTCTTCTAAATGTCCTTCCTCAGGCCCTCCTCTTCCACACACACTATATCTTGTATTTACACCCATTTATTGTGTTTGTATATCCTTTAGTCAGTCAGTTTCAATCACAGAGTGCGGACACTCAGTAGATATTAAGTGGGGACATACAATGTCTCTCCTTCATAGCCTGGCTTGCTTCACTCAGCAGTAAATCTTCCATGTTCTTCCACTTTCTGTCAAAAGGCAGGGGTTTGTTGTTTTTTATGGCTGAATAGTACCAGTTTCCAAATTTATCTATATCAAAAATTTTGAGTTCAAATCAGTGTAAGAACAATTACTCCTGGGCTGTCATCAGGATTAAATGATTTAGTGCACAAAAAGCTCTGAGAAGAGCACCTAGCACAGAGGACACTCACTCCATGAATTTTAGCTGTTATTCTATGAATGAGAAAAGAGAAGCTACTTGAGGTCCTCTGAGTTACCAACCCAGTGTCACACATGCCCTAGGCACAGTCGAGATTAGGTTGTGCCCAACTCCAAAGCCCATGTGGCTTTTGGCCCTTACAGTATTTGAAGAATTAAAAGAAGTAGAGGAGCCTTCTAGCCTCAGTCCTGGTCCCTGCAGCTGCCATTTGTTGATGCCCAGAAAGAATCGCATTGCCATTAATGAACTCCCCCTTTTTTTCAGAGAGATTTTAGCTATAGGGCATGTGCACATTCTGGAGAAACTGAGAAATAGAGTGATGTCTCACTCCCCCTCTCCCCAGAAGGAATGGCCACACTGCAATTCCTTCTCCTCCAATCTCCTCTCAGGATTTTGGACACACACACACATGCCCAGCGTGAGCTTTAAGCACCAAGTCCAGAACTCAAACCATGGTCAACTACGTGGGAGCCCAACAATGTAATCATTATGCCATCCACTGGTCCCAGTGAATCCTTTTTTAAGGAGGGAATGATGTGGCCTAAAAGGATGTCCATATGCCCAAGCACCCAGAGTTGGCTGAAAAGAATGTGCCAACTTTCACGTCATGAAGGCCATGCAGTCTCTTAAGTCTCGAGGCTATGTGAAGGAGCAATTTGCCTGGAGACATTTCTACTGGTACCTTACCAATGAGAGTATCCAGTATCTGCATGATTACCGCCACCTGCCACTTCCTCGTCCTCCCTCCACATTGTGCCTGCCACCCTGTGCTGAAGCTGTCCTGAGACTGGCCAGCCTTGACCCACGATCTGGAGGGCGAGTGACCTATAAGACTCACAAGAGGAGAAGCTGACAGAGACACCTACAAACAGGTGCTGTGTGCCCCACCCACCCCCTGGTTCAGACAAGGAAGCCAAGGTTGGGACTGAGTCAGCCACTGAATTCCGTCTAGAAGCAGATATGGTTGTGGGTGTGGCCAACCACCTCAGCAAAGTTGGAGGAGGTAATCTTGTGTTGAATAAACTTGTAGCCAGAAAAAGAAGTAGGGGAGCTGGGATAATGCACCCATAGCTAGTATGAGACTGACAGGCAAATTCTCAGACACCCCAGGACTCAGAGGAGGAGACATTACAGTTGCTTGCAAGTGTCCAGGCAAGCTGCTTGGCAGAGGTAGGGTTCAAGACAGATCCTGGGCACCAAGGGAGTTTTGAATAAATTGTGATGGTGGAGGCAGGGACTTCAGCTAGGGAAAAGGACTGTACAATGGCAAGGGGCCAGATCTCCTGCATGTCAGTCATCAGCTAGCGCCTGGGCCCTAGACTGGTGTTCCTCATCTCAACACCACCGACACCCTGGGCCAGGCAGTTCTTTATAGTGGGGGGCTGTCCTGTGCATTGCAGGATATGGCGGCATGCCTGGCCCATTCCTAATAATGCCTGTGATCAAGACCCCCAATCCTAGCTGACAACCAAAACTGTCTACAGACTTTGCCAGATGTCCCCTGGGTTGGGGTCAAAATAGCTTCAGTGGAGAACAATTGCCCTAGATAAATGGAAGCCCCAGCACCACTCATATTCTCATAGGAGCCCCACTTCTTGTTCTTTTCCTCATTGTTGGATGACCTTGTGGGTGAGCAGGAGACAGCCACACTCCTGATGTTCCACAGGAGAAGTCGGGGTAAACTCCTCCCTAGTCTGCAGTGCCTGTGGCTGAGGGCTCTTGGATACGGATTTCCCAGTGTATGAATGTGTGTGACTCAACCACTGGCCAGGCTTCCTGATTCAGAAGCACAATCCCAAGTGAGAAAGTTTATTATTATTGCCAGAGGACCCCATGAGAATGATGCCATTTCACAGGGCTGGGTTGCAGAGGAGAGAAGGGCCTTACCTAACTTGCTGGGTGACGTGGACAATAGTCACTTCCCCTTTCTGGGTTACGGTTTTCTCGTCAGTAAACTGAAGGGCTTGCAGTCCATTCAAGATTCCTTCCAAGTGAGAACTTCTCTTTGATCCCTATATAGAACAGTGGAGGGATCGTTTCCAGCTGGGAAAGAGTGAAGGGCCTTACCTAACTTGCTGGGTGACGTGGACAATAGTCACTTCCCCTTTCTGGGTTACGGTTTTCTCGTCAGTAAACTGAAGGGCTTGCAGTCCATTCAAGATTCCTTCCAAGTGAGAACTTCTCTTTGATCCCTATATAGAACAGTGGAGGGATCGTTTCCAGCTGAGAAAGAGTTCTGTGATTGACTAGTAATGTCTGCCAGGAGTGCAGAGTTGGGGGTGGGTGGTACCAACATGGGTAGTGTGTGTTTGCTGATTGTTCTAGAGGATTTGACTAGAGTCTCTGAGATCTGTGCTGAGGACCAGGACCTGAGGACAGAAGAAGCAGGGCTCCAGAGGGCTAAGTTCCTCTAGAAGTTTTTATTTTATTTTATTATTTTTTTTAAGAGCTGCTATGTGAGAGGACATGGAGAAAATGGCCCCTAAAGATCATAAAGGCCTGCTTCTGTCTCAGAAGAGCACTTCATCATTTTTTCACCTAACAAAGAGCATTGAAGTCCAGGTGAGAAGAGAAGTCCAGAATACCCACTTCCTTCATTCTCTCCCACACGCATTCTGGAACTAAGGATTCACAATGATCCCAGAGTAGGAAGGGAACAGAAGGGGGAAGTGAAACAGTAAAGCTTGGCATGGTGGAAAGTACAAAGGCTTTGGAGTTCCAATGCCTGGCCTCTGCCACTTATTAGCTGTGTGATCTTAGGAAAGTTACTCAACCTTTCTGAACCTTGGTTTTATTATCTGTGAAATGATGGCCAACTATAGGAGAAGTCAGGCTGGAATGTTCATTCCATGGTTCAAAAGCTTTGTCAACCCAGTCCTGAGCCTAGCACTGATCCCCTGCCCAAGACCCCACGTGAATGAACTAGAGCACTCCTCATGGATTATTACCTGCACACACATCCCCACCGGCCATCTTGCTAGAATGAAGGCTGGACCTAGGTGATGCAGAATCAAGTCATGAATCTCACCTGATTCTTAGCTGACTCAGAATGGACTGAGGAGGAAGGACACAAGTAGACCAGTAGGAGGGACGAGGGAGGAGGATGTGGGAAAGAGCTGCAGTCAATCTACATAAGCAAGAATTGGCAGAAGACAGAGGGAGAGGCAGAAAGCCAAGGAGGCAAGAGGGAGAGCGGGTTTATTGGCTTTGTCCTCTTCACCGCTCCAGAGACTGTAGGTCAAGAGGGAATAAAATGGAATGAAGGGAGAGCTGCCCAGACTGTGAATTGGATTCCTGCAAGGCCTTTCAAAGGACATTCAATTACTTTTATCCTCTTTGGACTGCACTTGGAAAAACACTGCTGTTCTATTGGTCTGGGTGTCTTGGGACATGCTTCAGTAGGGTTCTAGAAGTTTACAGCTGTTTCCCCCCAAGAGAAGACATGCTACAGAGAGACGACTTGGGTCTTCCTATATTCTAGCTCATTGAAGACCACACGATCCTGATTTTCCAGCAAGTTCCTCAGCAGATATTGACAGGGTCCTGCTTTTATCTAGTCTCTACTCACCACTCCCAGGTAGGCTCTTCTGTGAGCACCTGTGACTCTGCCTGAAGGCTTTCTCTTGTTTCTGGGCTGTGTTAGGTGAACACACAGGGCTAGCCAAAGAGCCGGGGTACAGTCCCAGGAGCAGCCCTTGACCTATGATAAATGAGGGTTGGCCAGGACATGCCACAGCTGTCTCACTCCTTGGGTAGGAAAGCTCAGAGACGCTTCCCATCACACAGAGACCCCTGCAGGATCGAATCCCAGGTCCCAGCAGATGTCTGTGTACCCAGATGTCCACTGTGGACCTTGCTGATTACCTCACTCAGAATGGCCCCCTTCCTCTTGCCTCACTCCTAACTCCCTCTCAGTGCATCTTGGAAGGCTCTCCCAATGACCTACTGCACTCGCACCCGAACCCTAGCCTCAGAGCCTGTTTCCAGCAGAACCTAACCAGAGACTGGCAGGATTCTAGACATCCCATCCCATTGTCAGGCCATGAACTGATTCTGAAAGAACGTGTGGTCACTCCCTTCAGGAGGGATCTTCAAAGAAGGGGTCCTCAAAAAGAAGTATTCGTGGGAAACACAACTTATTTTTAAAATTAGGGCCAGACCACGGTGCAGCGTTAAAACATGATGCTCTGTGAGGCAATGACGCATAGGGAGCTTCCCAGTTCAAGTCCAGAGACTTCCCTGAGTACACTGGGCAGACGTCTCGTGCTGGCTGAGGCAGGGTGGATCAGAGTTAGAACTCTGGGGGCCAGCAGATGATGTAAGGGCTACGTCACTGGACTTCTACATAGTCTACTGCGGTTCAACTCCCGGACCTGGTGACTTGAAACTCACACAGGGCGTGTGTGTGTGTGTGTGTGTGTGTGTGTGTGTGCCCAAAATCTCAAGAGGCAAATGGAAAAGAAGGGAGTTAATTTCTCACTTTCTCTTTATCTCTCCGGCAAGCACATGCACCCCTATAGCAAAAATCTCTCTCAAAAAAAAAAAAAAAAGAACTCTGGTGAGATTACTCGCTCTCTTTCTCTTTCCTTCTCTCTCTGTCTCTCTTACTCATGGAAGAAATAAGTGAATAACTTTAAAAAAATGAAACTATGCATGGATTTCCAAAACCTTTGCACCAAAGTAAAGGTACTTTAATTGCATCTTCCCACAAACTTTCTAAAGTCCCCTCTACCTCAGACATGTGTACTGCCCCTCTCCCAGCAGCACCAGGAGGGACGAGCCCACAGGTCATGGCCTGAACACACGGCTCAGATTCTTGGCACCTGGTATTCACAGCTGGTTCTTCCAGAGGATCAGCATTAGCCTGAAAACTGGAACCTCTTTATGGACTCTGCAAACACAACAATGACAGACAGAAGACAGGAGAGAAGTCTGCTTTCCAGGGTAGGGGTAAGTATGAGAGATGCCTGGGCCGTTACCAAGGGAAAGGAGGAGCCTGGTGAACAGTTCTCCCTGGCCAGTACCCAGCTTCCCTCCAAACCGGGCACCTGCCAGGACAGCACCTTCTGGACACAGAGAAATTCTTATCTTGGAACCAATCAGTGTATGAAGTAGGGAGGCCACGAGAACACCAGAGTGGGGCAGTCCTCCTTAGCCACCCATCAGCTCAGCTGTTGGTGCTGGGGAGGCTCCCAGCTTTGTAACAAAGGCCCCCATGGGGCTCTGGGCTGGTGAGTTGTGCAAGCAAGCGCGGGAAAGCTGGCTCACCCGGGCCTCCCCCTGCGGCTGGGAGGAGAGGAAACATCCCATGGCTGACTGCCAGGGCTGAGATTGGGCCAGCCCTCCTGGCCTGCAGGCAGGGCGGGTGTCTCTCCACCATAAGCCAATCCCTGGGCTGCCAAAGAGGATCTCTGAGAAGTGAGTTCAGGACCCAGGACTGCGGTAATCACTTCTCTTGGCAGCCGTGAGGGGCAGCAGGTGGAAGTGCCAGCCTCCGGGGTGTGCCAAGAGCCCCACTCCTCAGTGGTGGGATCCATTTGCCCCTCACTTCTGGAGTTCCAGGGTCAGCCTCCTGCTTCACGACTCAGGACAGGGCAGCATGAGCAGGTCAAGGCACGTGGGCAAGATCCGGAAACGTCTGGAAGATGTCAAGAACCAGTGGGTCCGGCCGGCCAGGGCTGACTTCAGTGACAACGAGAGTGCCCGGCTGGCCACCGATGCCCTACTGGATGGGGGTCCTGAGGCCTACTGGCAGGCACTGAGCCAGGAAGGGGAGGTGGACTTCTTGTCCTCGGTGGAGACCCAGTACATCCAGGCCCAGGCCAAGGAGCCCCCCTGTGCCTCAGACCCTGCAGGAGGGGCCGAGGCAGGCCCTAAGGACCTCGACTCCTGCTCCCTGCAGTCAGGCACCTACTTCCCGGTGGCCTCCGAGGGCAGCGAGTCAGCCCTGCTGCACTCCTGGGCCTCAGCCGAGAAGCCCTACCTGAAGGAGAAGTCAAGCGCCACCGTGTACTTCCAGACGGACAAGCACAGCAACATCAGGGACCTCGTCCGCCGCTGCATCGCCCGGACCAGCCAGGTAGTCATGGCAGACTGTCTCCTCGGCTGCGGTGGGGAGGGTGGGAGCCGGTAGAGCAGGGACGGGGGTGTCTCCTCTCAGAGACTGAGCCTGGGGTCTGGACTTTAGGATGGAGTCGGGGCCCTGCTCTCTGTCTCACTCTGGATCTTTGGTCTCCTGATACCACCTGAGTCCAGGCCACCACGATCGTCACCAGGATTCCTGCAATAGCTTCCTGCCTGGCCCCCTCCTTCCATCCTGACCCCACCACCCAGGCTCCGTGCTGCAGCAGAGCCCTTTTTCTGTACTGCCAGTCTATACTAACCTAGTCTCTTCCTTGCTTAGAGCCTTCGATGGCTCCCGGTTGCTCATAGAGAGAAGAGCAGCTCCTTAGCTTGGTCACAGCCCCTCTGGTCCCTCCCACTCGACACTGAGAGCCTTGCAGGTGTTAGGACCACCATGCTCCATTTCAGGCTTTTGCATGTGCTGTTCCCTCTGCCTGGAACTTCTCACCTCCCTGGCTAATGCTTCCTCCTTCCTCAGGCCCCAGCACGCACGTCTCTCCTTCAGGAAGCCTTCCCTCTGTGCCCTGGGCCAGGTTCCACATTCACCTGTGTGCACCCACATGAAGGCGGCCACAGCTTGCCCCGTCCCCTCAGACTCTGCTTACACCTGCCTGCCCAGAAGTGACCTATGTGCCTGCATCCAGCCAGTGCTCAGGAGGAGGGTGGGGTAGGCAGCGAAGGTTTCTCCCTTCCTAAGGTAGTCACATTTAAAATTTTTAAAAATTGCCAGAGGGCACTTGCTAGAGAGAGACGGAGAGAGAGAGAAAGGGGGAAAGCACCTCCCACGGGGGATGGTCCGCTGCAACCCTTCTCCTCTGTTTCTCCCTCCTCCGGGATTTTGAGTGCACGAGCACGCACAGACCCAGCCTGTTTTCAAGCTGTCATATCAGAACTTGAACCACACAGTCAGCCATGTGGGGAGCCAGCCGCCTTAACAGCCATGCCACCACCTGGCCCTATCTGTTTATTTGCCAGAGAGCATGTGTGCTCCCCCGAGAGAGACAGAAACAGAGAGAGAGAAAAGGAAAGGAGGAAAGCAATCCCCACAGGGCATGACCATGCCACAGTCCCTTCTTCCATTTCTCCCTCCCGTTGGAATTTTGAACATGCTCACCCAAGGGCATGTTTTTCAAGCCACTGGGGCTGGGACTTGAACCGCAGGGTGGCCATGTGGGATCCAGCTCCTTTACCTATGAGGCTGGGCTGATCCAATATTTACATTTGAATAAGGCATTTAGAGGGGGAAAGGTCTTTCAAGACCAGAGACTGGCTGGTAGCATTCCAGGCACCATGATGGGCATTGAATGAGACATGAGTTCTCTGGCTTCAAGTGGCTCTGTGCTGTCGCCAGGGAACTGGGTGGGGGACTCAAGCTCTGGTCTCATCCGCCCCAGTCTATAGATGTCACTGGCCTCCCAAAGCTACAGAGCGTCTGGGCCTAGAATAAGCACCAAGGAAAGGAACTATCACCGGCAAAATCTCTTTTTTTTTAAAGAATTATCTTATTTAACTTTATTTATTATTACTATTATTTTCCAATTTGATCAGAGAGAGAGAGACAAAAAGAGAGTGAAAGTGAGAAAGCAAGCCACCAGGTCTAGGATGTGAACTGCGGTCAGCCATGTGAGAATCCAGCGCCTTTAACCACCATGCCACCTGCCAGCCCCCAGAGTTCTTTCTTTTTGTCACTACGATAATTTACTTTGCTACAGTTAAACATACAGAAACATGCTGATGTTCAAGGTTGTTTTTCTGCTGGGGTCCTTGTCTTCTTAGATCAAAACCATGTGAAATCTTAAGGTTCTGGGAAAAGCCACCGATGGTGGGGAGGCTGCGGCAGGAGCCGAGGCCTGGAAAGCTAAGTGCGGGGTAATGACGGGCCGGCGGAGTGTTGGCTTTGAGCGTGGCTGGGCTACTTCTGAACAGGATTCTGTGCTTCCGTGACAGGCGGCATTAGCAGTTGATAGGCCTGGTACACAGCCGGGAACACTTGCTCACTCTGCCTGGAGTCGCGGTGGGAGCTTGATGTCCCCTGGTCTCAGCTCCCATGGTGGACCAAGGTCCCTCCAGCTCCAGAGCCCTGTTCTGTCCCGTGTGTGCTCTCCGGTCTCTGTATCAAGCTCACGTTGTTCGAGGGGTGGAGACCGAAGGTGTCTGGGACGTTCTCAGCCTCAGCTCCCAAGGTGGGTGAGTCGCCCTGGAAAGAAGCCAGGTGAGGGCTTGTGCAACACAATCCCTGGCCAAGCCTCTCTCCTGCCCTCGCTTCCCACCCAGCAAGGCTTCTCTCTCCACTTCGGCAGCCCTAAGGCTCACTGACAACCTTTTGACTGACATAGCGTGTTATGAATTTACACATACACATCTGAAGATTTCACCTCAAAGTACAAGTTTCCAGCCCTTCCCAGCAGATAGGAAGGCCTTGTTTTGCTGGGGCTGAGTCGTAGCCACCTCTACGGACAGGTCCCCTTTGCCACAGTCCCCACTACTCCCTGTTGTCCTGGGCCCCTGAGGGCTTCACCCGTTTTGTTGCCTGTTTGCCAGGCTCCTCCAGGTGGAGTTTGTGATGTCCTTCCCACACACAAATACTCACGTGCATGCACACACACGTGCACACGCACACACACATACACACATGCACGTGTGGTCACACTAGGGCTCAGAGATGGCTCCCACGGATATGGCAGGGAAGCTTGATCCCCAGCCAAAGACTGTCCGTGGAAATTGCTGGAGAGAAGAGGGAGGGGCCCCTCCAAGAAGGACGGGGTGAACAAACAGGGGCCGACCCACTAGGTGCTTTCTGGAGCAGTTTCCACTCCCAAAGAAGCAGGAATCCTCCTCCCTTCTCACGCTTGAATTCCTTCAGTTCCACAAAAACGTAATATGTAGGCCAGGCCCTGCACCCAGGATGGCAGAGCATCAAGAGGCTCCCTGACTCTAGGGGCTCCTTGCCAACTGCCTGCCCCTGAGGGAACGGAGAGGAGAACACTAGTGGGTGGCAGCCCCAGTCTTGGGCAACCCTCTGTGCCTGTGAGCAGAGTAGTGAGACTAAGGCAGGCTTCATGGAAGAGGAGATTCTGAGTTGGTTCTCAAAGGCTGAATAGGAGTTTTCCAGGCAGAGAAGGAAGGGAAAGGGATTCTAGGCTGAGTGAGCGTCAAACACAAAAGCCCAGAGGTGTGAGAAGGCTCCTGTGTTGTGGAGGTGGGGAGACACTGTCATCCATAGGGTGGGACCAGAGCTTGGGGCTGTGGGACCTCACAGAGTATGAAGGTGGGGACAAGGGTCAGCGACTGAGCGGCCGGAGCAACTGTCCTAGTCTTGTAAGTTGGGGCCAAAGAATAGGTCCCAAGTGTGGTCTGAGTCCCTGCAAGTCCAGGAGTGCCTTGCAGCAGGTCCATCAGGCCCTGACCTGGCCCCTCCCTTCAAGACAGGGTCTCCCAGCTGGCAGGTGACACGGTGGTTAAGGCGCTAGTTCTCACATGGCCAGCCATGGTTCAAGTTCCAGATCTGGTGGCTTGTTTTCTCACTTTCTCTCTCGCTCTCTGGTCAAACTAAAGAAAAATAATAAATAAATAAGACTATATAAAATAATTATCTAAAAATCATTTTAAAAAGACAGGATCTCACATGTCACAACCGTCCCGTGAGGGTAACAAGCATGCAATTCCACACCAGGTTCTTTTTTACACAGAGTCCTACTGTTCTCCCCTGGTGAGCTTTGAGCTTACGATCCTGCCTAGCCTCCCCAGTGTGCGGGGATCAGAGGTACACACCGCCATGCTGAGGCTCGGGGCTGGACCAGGGATGAGCCGGGCCGCCCACATGGTCCCAGCCTGCAGAGCACCGTGTCGTGGCAGCACACGCCACCTCAGCTGCTGCCCTGCCCTTTCTCACTTATCCGTGCAGTCAGACTGTCGTCACATAACTGTGCCCAGACACCGTTTCCCAGAGACCAGTGTGGAAGCCGACGAGACGCCAGCGTCTTTAGTTAAGGCCGATATCACCGAGGTTTGCAAAAGGCAAAACAGCACCACTCTGCTCAGCACGGATTCGCTGCTGGTTTGGAAAATACACTTCCTTTTCACCCAAACGGTTATTTTATGTTAACATATAACAAGTTTATTATTGATTTTTCAAATAACCAATAAAGAACTATTTCAGGCCAGCCCCATGGTCTACTGGTTAAAGGAACCAGATCCTATGTCGTGAATTGCATAGTTCGAATTCTGGAATGGGCAACTTGAAAAACACACCAGGCTTGTGTGCGCATGCATGCTCAAAATCCCAAAAGGAGCTCCAGCAGGTGATGTAGTGGTTAAGTCACTGGACTCCCATACAGCCAACTGCAGTTCAAGTCCTGCATCTGACAGCTTGAAAATCACACAGGGTAGGTATGTGCTTGTCCAAAATCTCAGCAGGAGAATGGAGGAAAAGGGATTGCAGTGTGGCCTTTCCCCTGGGGAGTGATTTCTCACTTTCCTTCTCACTGTCTCTCTCCAACTAGCACACACGCCCTATGACAAAAATCTTAGTTTAAAAAATCCAAAAAGGAGGAGAGATGGAGGAGAACGGTGGTGGAGTGGCCACGCCCCCATAGGTGCTTCCTCCCTCTTTCTCTGTCTGGCTCTGGTGGGCATACAAAGCCCATGGTGAAGGGAACCAGCAGTTAGCGTAATGGCTATGTCGTTGGACTCCCACATAGTTGACCACGGTTCGCGTCCCGGACCCAGTGGCTTAAAACTCACGCCGGGTGCGTGTGTGTGCGTGCCCAAGATCCCGAGAGGAGAAAGGAGGAGAAGGGATTGTGGCGTGACCATCCCCCCTGGGGGGTGATTTCTTGCTTTCTGTCTCTATGTCTCTGTCTGTCTGGTGAGCGCACGCGCCCTCTAGGGAAAACCCTCTCAAAAAAACAAAAACAAAAACAAAAACAAAGCCCGTGGTGAATACATACATTAACACCTATTTCAAACATGTCTAAGTTTTTGTTTCTAACATGGCAGACATCAATGGCTATAATCTCTATAAACAAAAGCTCTTTGAGGTCATCATAACTTTTAAGAGTGGAAGGAGCCTGAGACCAAAAGCCTGGGAAGTGTATCAGGCAAGCCCAGGACTGGTGAGAATTCAAAGGGAAGATATGGCCGGGAAACAGGGGCCTGGGGTGGTTGTTCTTTATCTGGAATACTGCCACCGCCGACCCCAGGCTGGATCTGGTATAAACAGATGGACAGACGGAAGCCAGAGTCCTCCTAGGCTGGAAGCAGAATGATTAGGGGTAGGGGCTCCAGGCTGGGCCCTGGGCACCTCCACTGCGTCCTAGCTGCGTGCGTGGCTTTGGGAAAGTTGTCTCCTCCTCCAGCTCTTCCCAGAAGCAGGGGCACAGGACTGTGAGCACTCCCTGGGATGAGCGTGTGGCTGATAGTGGGTGTCATTACGCATTTGTTGAGCAACCTCAACAGAGCAGTCCAAACAAAGAGAAGAAAGAGGCAAGAGGACAAGGAGGAGTGCAAAGTGGGGCATGGGGTACCAAGCACCCCAACAGCTGTCCCCAGCAAGGGGGCAGCCCCATCAGGGCCCAAAGCCATTTCCCCTTCAATCTCTGCCCTTCCAGAAGCAGCAGGGTTTCAAGTCCGTGAGGATCTCAGAACCACCGGTAGATAGCAAGGGATTCTCTGGTCCGAGGCCTCTGCGTGTGGGTACTGCCATGTCGACCAGCACCCCCCGTCTGCACCCCTCTATTCACTGAAGCTCCCACCTGCCAGGTGGGGCTCCCAGACTCCTTTCTTCTTCAGGTAGGGATTGTGGGGAGCTCTTCCTTTGCCCTCCAGTCACACCCACCTGCAGGCAAGCCCACCTGATGGGCCTCACCAGAACTCTCTCCTCCCTCTCCTGTTCCATTTCTGTCCACAGAGGAGTAGGCACTGATTTTAATCCTCTTCCATAACCTGGATTAAAGCGACTTTGCATAATATTATTCTGACATTTCTCACACCTTTTCATGAATAATGTATATCAAAACTATAGTCATACTTTAACCACATATCAAAATACATACGTGAGATTTTTTTTTTTTCATTGCCAGAGGACGGGAACGTTCACCAGTGAATAAAGGACAAAGTACCCCCAATGGGCCAGGGTCACGCTGCAATCCCCTCTCCTTCATTTCCTCGTCCTGTAAGGGTTTGAGGCATGTGTTTCAAGCCATCAGGGTTTGAAAACTGCAGGCAGCTCTGTGGGATTCTGCTCCCTCAACCACTATGCTACAGGACCAGCTCACCCACCCTTTTTTGTTTGTTTGTTTTTTTCTTTTTTGTTACAGGGCATGTGTGCTTGTCAGAGAGAGACAGTGAGAAATCACCCCTAAAGGGATAGCCACACTGCAATTCCTTCTCCGTTCTCTTCTCAGGATTTTGGACACACACACACACACACACACACACACACACACACACACACACATACACATATGTGCCTGATGTAATTTTCATGCCGCTGGGTCCAGGACTCAAACCGTACTGCCTACCATGTGGGATCCAGCACCTTAACCACTATGCCACATACTGGTCCAGCCTTATTATTTTTTTAAGAGGTTTTTGCCTTGGAGCATGTGCATTTATTGGAGAGAGAGACACACACAGAGATAGTGAGATGGAAAGTGAGAAATCACTCCCAGGGAGGATAGCTATGCCACAATCCCTTCCTCTCTGTTCTCCTCTCAGGATCTTGGGCACGCATGCACATGCAACAGCATGAGTTTCAAGCCACTGGCCCAGAACTCAAGCCATGGCCGGCCATGTAGGAGTCCACCAACGTAACCGCTATGCCATCTGCTGGCCCCAGCCTTAACTTCTTTTTAAAGTCCACTTAATTTATTTATGGTAGCGAGTGCTTGTGCGCGAAAGGGAGAAAGGCACTGGGGCAGAAGGCAGAGCGGGATGCTTGGCAGGCAGGAACGCAGGTGTCTCTTGTATACGGGGTTTCCGGATATCTAGGGGTCCCTCCCCAGGTTTCTACCCGGTCAGGTGATGCAGTAGCTGCTGGAAGAGCAGGACTCCCTTCTCCGTCCGGTGATATGGCACCTCCATGGGGAATTATGTTTGAAGCCAGGGTTCTGTGCTTAAAAGCATTCGCAAATCAAGTGCCTTTTAGTTCCACATGGTTCTAATCCATTATGGTAAATGTATGCGTGCCTCTGAACCAGCCCAGACACTCTGCTCAATCTCTTCCCCTCTGCTCTCCTCCTCCTTCTAGCTGTTCTCGCTTCCTCCTCTGCACTCCCCCTCCAACAGCAGGGCAGAGGCCCATAGTACATGGTGGCGATGCAAGAGGTGGGGCAGGAGCCCTGGAACCCTGCCCAGTCAGCCCAGCTCCTCCACCCAGCCCCAGCGAGAACAGCTCTCCTCGGCTCACTGAGTTTGCTGGAGCCAGCTGGCACCTGGCCCTGACTCTCTGCTAACTGAGCCCTCTGCCCTGGTCCAGGTCCTGGTCATCCTCATGGACGTGTTCACGGATGTGGAGATCTTCTGTGACATTCTCGAGGCAGCCAACAAGCGCGGGGTGTTTGTCTGTGTGCTCCTGGACCAGGGAGGTGTGAAGCTCTTCCAGGAGATGTGTGACAAACTCCAAATCTCTGACAGTCACTTCAAGGTAGGGGCCCTCGTGAGAGTCTTAAAGGTTATTGTATCAGTCAGATAAAGTAGGCTTTGCCATGTAACAAATGCCCCCAATCTCAGTTGCATAACACAGGAAAGATTTATTTTTCATTCAAACAAAGTCAGACAGAACCTCCTCTATTCTGTGTCTACACCACAGAGAACATGAGGCTGCTAGAAGAGCCGTGAAAGCTGACGAGAGGGCTGGTGGCTTCTGTGGGATGTTTCTGGGACCGGACCTGGAAAAGATTCTCATCGCTTCTGCTCATGACTCATTTACCTCTCCTGCGTGCGTGGGGGCTGGAGCGCGGCAGGGGCCATGGCTACTTGTTGGACAGCATCTCTGCCACATATGCCTCTCTCAGCTGAGATGCCTGAGTGGAACCACCTCACAGGGCAGACAGCGCCAGGGCCTGTTGGGAATGTATTTGGAGCTCTCTGGCCCAAGAGGACACTGGTCCTCCCGGACTTGACTGAACTCCTGTGTCTCTCTCTCCCTCTCTCTCTCTCTCTCTCTCTCTTCTTTTTTTTTTTTTTTTTTTTTTTTGGTTTT
>NW_006160057.1:2639480-2658261 GCF_000334495.1 Tupaia belangeri chinensis
TTTTGAGAGGTTTTTGCTATAGGGCGCATGCACTCGCCAGAAAGACGGAGAGAGACAGAAAGCAAGAAATCACCCCCTAGGGGGATGGCCACACCGCAATCCCTTCTCCTCCATTCTCCTCTCGGAATCTTGGGCACGCACGCACACGCGCCTGGCGTGAGTTTAAGCCACTGGGTCCAGGACTCAAACTGTGGTCGACTACATGGGAGTCCAGCGACATAGCTATTACACCAACTGCTGGTCCCCCCGTGTTCCTCTCTTAGCAGGGAAGAAAGAAACCCAGAGATAAGAGTTCATTTAGTCACAGGTTTGGAGGGAGCTAATCCTAAAAACACTCAGAGACTTCTCGAGTAGGGTGAACCGCAGAGGGTGGCCTTCAGGGTTCCTTTGGTGACTCTCCCCTAGTGCAGCCTCTGGAGAAACTCCCAGAGGACAATGAAGCCTCCTCTGCCCACCTTCCTTTCTGCACTGGGCAGAAGCAGGCTCCCTCCTAGAGCTGGAGGCCTCAGGACCTCTGACTACCAGGCCTGCTTGGCCTCACCCAATCACACCTCCTTGGCACGAGGCCATAGACTCAGGTCAGGAGAACCCGGCTGACTTTGCCTCCTTCATGACCTCCACCGGCTACACCTGACAGTCCTCTGCTCACCACAGACAACAGGATGGCCCTCCTCCATGACCTCATAGAGCAATGGAGAGGCCAGGAACCACTGGGTGTGCCCTTCCCAGAACCTGCCCAGTCACCAGGACACCCGGTCCACCTCCCGCAGCCTTCACCCTGGGACAGCTCCCACACTTTCATTCCTCTTTCCTCTCTCATTTCTCTCCCAGGGTCCCAGCTGGCATAGCAGGTGTTACAGAGCAGGCGTGGGACAAATTAGGCTGAGATTAGTCTTTTGTTTTATGGGTTGTGGACATGCCTTTTCTTAAAGTAATCCTGGGTCCACTGGGGCCTTCATAAAGCCGCCCTCCCCCCCTGCCCCCACCCCGTGGCACTGGGCCAGCCTCTGAGCAGCTTGGGTGTGGGGACTCATGCCATTAAAGCCACTTACAAGGCAAGACTGGACTTGTCCCCAAGTAACTACTGGGCTTCTTGCGGTCCATGGGGCCCCAGATGGGGCTCTCTGAGCATCAGGTATATATCTTTATTTGCTGCCTTGTTTAAATTCTACACTTCAACCTTCCCTTCCCCCTCCACCCCCTTTATTTACTGCCAGCTAATTCCAGGGCGATGAAAATTTAGACAATTCAGTCAAGGAAAACATTTACACGACCCATAATTCCATCAGCCACAGATAACACATGTTTACATTTGGGTGAACATCCTTCCAGACTCTTCTATGCAAATTGTCTTAATCCACTTGGGCTGCTATAACAAAATGGCATAGGCTGGGTGGTTGTTAACAGTAGAAACTTATTTCCCACTGTTCTGGAGTCTGGGAAGTTCAAAATCAAGGTGCCAGCAGATCTGGCATCTGGCAAGGGCCCACTTCCTTTTTCATAAAAGGTCATCTTCTCCCTGTGTACTACATGGTGGAAGGGGCAAGGGTGCTCTCTGGGATCCCTTTGGTAGGACACTAATCCCATTCCCCAAGGCCTCCACCCTCATGACCTCATCACCTCTCATAGGCTCTACCTCCTCATACCATCACTTTGGGGTCAGGTTTTAACATACGCACTCCGGGAACACAAAGCTTCGGTCTATAGCCCAACTGTACGTCCGCAAAGACAGAATCAAGAGGTGACATCTTGACTTTCCTCCCAACAGAACATCTCCATCCGGAGTGTGGAAGGAGAGGTATATTGTGCCAAATCAGGCAGGAAATTTGCCGGCCAGATCCGGGAGAAGTTCATTATTTCGGACTGGAGATTCGTCCTGTCTGGATCATACAGGTGAGCAGGATTCATCTCCTGTCAAGGCCTCATGGAGGCTCAGGGCTGAGCGTGGTGCAGACCAGCCTCAGCCCTCAAACACACACCCACCAGTAGCTCCCCAAAGCTCCCCCGGAGCTCAGAGCTGGAGCAGGAGGCAGGAAATCTGGGCTCTTCCTGGGAGGCCTTCATTCCTTGACCACCAACAAGGGTAGTTGCTTTGATGGTAAAATAGGACGCAGAATCCCCCGATTGCCCCCTTAGAGCTCTGATCCGAGATCGTAAAGCCTTCCTATCCTGTGCGTGTGTGCGTGTGCGCGCCTCATCTTAGCTTTTAAAATGTGTATTCTTTTAATAAAATAATATATTCTTTGAATTTAATAGAATTGAACCCATTTATAGAGGTCTATTGATAATAGTTTATCCAAAGTGTGCAACTCGGCTCCTTTTTAGCATAGTTACAATGCTGTGTAACTATCACCACAGCCAACTTTAACACATTATCATTAAAGCCAGAACAAGAACAGCATTCTTGCTGGAATTATCCCTTAGCACCTACTGTCCATTTCCCCCAGAACCAGCAACTCTATACATTTCCTGTTCTAGACATTTCCTATAAACGGAATTCTATCCTATGTGGTCCTCTGTGACTAGCCTCTCTCATTTAGCACGATGTTCTCAAGGTTTATACCATTGCAGGGGCACACAGGGTAAACATCCCCAGTCCAGAAATCTAGCAACTGAAATGCTCCCAAGTTCAAAACGTTTTGAGTGCTGGCATAATCCCACAGTAGAAAGTTCCACAGCTGACCTCATGGGATGGGCCACAGTCAAAACAGTGCAGTACAAAAATACTCTATGAAATTACCTTCGGGCCATGTATACACAGTGTACGCGAAACATAAATGAATGTGGTGTTTAGAGTTGGCTCCCATCCCCCAAATTTCTCAGTATGTATATATAAATATTCCAGAATCGAAAAAAAAAAAATCCAAAATCTGAAACTCTTTAGCGACCAAGCATTTGGGATAAAGGATACCCAACCTGTATCACATTCTGTTTACCCAGTCATCCGTGGATGGACGTAGGGTTGTTTCCACTCTTTGGCTGTTCTGAATAACACCGCTGGGAAGGGTCGTGTGATGTTCGGCATAGACGTGTGTTTCCGGTTCTCCTGAGAGCCCGTGTGCCTCGCGGTGGAGTGGCAGGCTGCCACGGTAAATCTATGTGGGATCATTTGAGGAGCTGCCAGACTCCTATTCAGACATGGTCATGCTATTTTAAATTCCCAGCAGCAGTACGTGAGGGTGCCAGCTTCTCTGACCCTCCTCATACTCGTTATTGCCTGCCATTTTTATTATAGCTGTCTTTGGGGGGCGGTATGAAGTGGTATCTTAGGGTTTTTATTTGCATTTGCCTGATGACTAAGAACAATGAGTTTTGGCTTGGCCCTGTAACCTAGTGGTTAAGCGAGCAGGATCGCATATGGTTGATCATGGTTCAGATCTTGGCCTTGGTGGCTTGAAAAACACCGGACATTTCTCCGTGTGTTCCCCAAATCCTGATGGGATGGGGAAATGGAGGCGATGGGATTGCATTGTGACCATGCCCCGTGGGGGGCACTTTCTCCTTCTCGATCTCCCGCTCTGGTGAATGCATGAGACTTCTGGCAATTTAAAACAAAACAAAAAAAAAAAAAAAAAAGAATGCCGTTGAGGTCTGGTGCTTGCTGGCCCTTTGTGTATCTTTTTTGGAGTAATGACTTTCAGAGTCGATTTGTTTTGAAACACTCACGACAGGACTTCTGCACCCAGATGACTGGCCTTCTGCTTACTTCGCCCATGCCGCCTTGCTAGGAACCTCTCAGGACTTGCCTTCGGAGCCACAGGATATTCTTTTACATGTCCTCAGTGCTGGCGCTGGGAAAGGAATTCGACAGTGGGCCCTGGGGAGAGAGGACAGGAGAGAGAGCAACCAGACATTGTGAGAAGGTAGTAAGTGTGACAGAGGGAGCAGAGGGGACAGCTGGTTGCATTCTTCTCGCCCTCTTCACCGCAAACACATAGCAGCGACCACTGAAGTATGAGCAAAGGGCCAGGTGGTGGCGCAGTGGTGATGCAGCTGGACCCGCATGGAAAAGGTTATAGGTTCGCATCCCGGGACTTTCTAGAAAGACTGAGTGCACATGTATGTGTGCCCCGATCAGGCTGGCTGAGACTGGGGTAGCCCGTGTTTGGGGCGCCTGTCTCTCTATGTCTCTCTCTCTCATGGAAAAAATAACTAAATGGACATTTAAAAAAAAAAAGTCTATGAACAGAAGGACAAGACTGAGAATGACCTGGGGGTCAGGGCGGGCGTCCAGCACTCTCCCCACCTGAGACACCATTATTAAGTCAGGTGGAGAGGCCAGTTGGTAGCATGACGGTTAAGGCGACTGAAATCCACTAGGCCGGTTCAAGTCCTGGACTTGGTGGCTTTAAAAATACACAGGATCAGGACCAGCAGTTAGCGAAATGACTATGTCGCTGGATTCCCATGTAGTCGACCACGTTCAAGTCCCAGACCCGGTGGCTTAAACTCACGCCAGGTGCGTGTGCATGTGTGCCCAAGATCCCGAGAAGAGAATAGAAGAGAAGTGATTGTGGCGTGGCCATCCCCCCTGGGGGGTGATTTCTCGCTTTCTGTCTCTCTGTCTGTCTCTGTCTTTCTGGTGAGCGCACACACCCTATAGCAAAAACCTCTCCAAAAACAAAACAAAACAACAACAACAACAAAAACTGCAGTTCAAAAATACTACATAAAATTACCTTCAGACTACATGTTTGAGCTGTATACAAGACAACTGAATTTTGCGTTGAGACTTAGATCCTTTCTCCAAGATATCTTATTGTGTATATTCAGATATCCAAAAATTCAAAAAATATCTGAAATCGAAAGACATATTTGATCTCAAGCATTTTGGGTAAGGAATACTCAGCCTCCACTCTGTTCCATTTTATGTCTGAACGATGATGTTCCACTGTATGGACATACCACAACTCATTTCCACCATTTGGTGATTGTGAATAGCAGCTAAATCTTGCAAAACTCTTGAAACCTCAATCCTAGGCATGCACTCTCCTCCAGGAACTCAGGCTTTGCATTTCTAGAGAGAAGGAGGAGGTTGAGTTGATGGCTAGAAGAACTGAGTTTTATTGGAACTGGGGAAAGAAATTAAAGAACTGTGCTCTGAGCTTCATCCCTCCATCAGCCCGCAAAGCATAATCCACTTTAAAATGATCTGAACTTCAATCAATCAAAATTTGGATTTTTTTTGGGACCAACAGAGGGCATAATGGTTACATTGCTGGACTCCCACATAGTCGACTGTGGTTCGAGTCCCGGACCCGGTGGCTTAAAACTCATGCCGGGCACATGTGCATGCATGCATGCCCAAAATCCAGAGAGGAGAATGGAGGAGAAGGGATTGCAGTATGGCCATCTTTCCTGAGGGGTGATTTCTCACTTTCTGTCTCTCTGTCTCTTTGCCTCTCCGGTGAGCACACACGCCCTATAGCAAAAATCTCTCCAAACAAATTTTGGGAGGACATGTTTTTAAAAACATGTGCCTGTTCATAACCTCTTATTTAGAAGTCCCCGCCCTAGAGTTAAGATTAGGTCATTATTTTTGAGGAAATTTGCACCCTTTCAGTTACACCCCAGCTACATTTCACACGATGGTGGGGCGGTAACTCCTGGAAAGAAGAAGAAGGCTTGAGACACAACTATCTGGAGCCGTGGTAAGAATTGATGGGAAGATAAAGGTGGAGAAACAAGTTCTAGTCTCTGTGCGTGTAATGAAAACCACTGGAGGAGCTGAGACAACTTGAGCCTAAGGAAGATTTCAGGGAGCTCAGAAATGAGCCTGCGCGGGGAGCAGTCTGCTTCCTGCCTCTACTGATCTGCCTCAGACACTAGTAGGGGAAGCCGAAATCCACCCTGAGATAAAGTTGTCTTCAGCACAATAAGGAAAACAGACTATGTTTACCGTCAGCTTCCCAAAATGCAAATCATTACACCCTTTGATACCAAAATTGGCATGGTTTTCACCTTTGGGCAGAACAAAAGCATTTTATATATTATGCTTTTCCCCAGAAGAACAAGAATTTGAACTTGATAGTTCATGTCCCTATTCTTTTTCTTTTTTTAAGAATTATTTATTTTGTTTTATTTTATTTATTATTATTATTTGTTAACTTGCTATAGGGCATTTGTGCTCACCAGAGAGAGGCAGAGGGAAAGTGAGAAAGTTAGTCTCCAGGTCCAGGACTCAAACTGCAGTCCACCATGTCGAAGTCCACCACCTTTACCACCGTGCCACTCACTGGCCCCATATTCCAGTTCTTAACTGTGTACCCTGCATCTCTCCGGGCCTGTTTCCTCATCAGGACAAAATGAAAAATAATAAAACTCTGTAAGGTTGTTGTGAGGGTTAAGAACATGGGCAAATCCTTAGCCACGCTAACTTACTTATGGGATACACTCAGAAAACGTTACTCAAGTGTGGACTGGTGCAGCAGGTGGCATGGTGGTTAAGGCAGTGGATTCCCACATGACCAAACTGTGGTTCAGGTCCTAGATCCAGCGGTTGAAAACCACACTGGGCATATGTGTGTGTGTGTGTGTGTGTGTGTGTGTGTACCCAAAATCCAAAGAGGAGAATGAAGGACAAAGAATTGTGCCATGGCCATCCCTCCTGAAGGGTAACTTCTCACTTTCCCTTTCTCCGTCTCTTTTAGACAAATGTACACACCCTATTGCAAAAACAAAACAAAACAAAAGAGTGGATTGTTGCTTACGACATTGGCATTACTTATACTTTCAAATTTATTATTCTTTTTTTACAGTTTACTTACGTATTTCTTACACTGAGAGTTGGGGGGGACACCCCCAACAGGGTCTTCATCCTGCGATCCACCCCTGGCCTCAGCCAGCCAGGATCACAGACACATGCCTGGCGTGCACCAGGAGGTCTGGGGACATGAACCTGGGACGTTCCCATGTGGCCCAGCATCTGAGTGTCGCACTTCCAGCGTGCCCTCCACACTATTTGGATTATTATAATTCCGAGCAGGGTCTGTTTGACAAGGAGTAGTAGGTTTAGCCAGGCAGCTGGCAATGATTACTGTAACGAGCTTTTTGATGCTTAACTGCGGTCAGTTGTATAAAGTAGTTAGACTTCACTTTCCAGCAGGTTCTTAGGAATTAGAAAAAGAGCTATTATTATTATAAACATACTAATTTCATTATTTGTGAAGCATTATTCGGGCCTTTCATTATACGGGCCTTTCATGTGTCTCACCGCTTCTGCAGCATTTGTTAGAGGGAAAGAAAGTGCTGACGAAGCACACACCATCTACCCACCTCCCTGCCCCAGGAAAGAAGCCAGCAGGTGGCGTAGTGGTAAAGGTACTGGACTCCCACATGGCTGACCACAGTTCGAGTCCCACACCTGGCGACTTGAAACTCATGCCGGCATGTGTGTGTGCATGCCCAAGATCCCGGGAGGAGAATGGAGAAGGGATTGAGCATGGCCTTCCTTCCTGGGGGTGGTGTGTGATTTCTCACTTTCCCCTCTCATAGTCTTTCTCTGGTGAGCACACGTGACCTATGGCAAAAACCTTAGAAAAAGGAAAAGAAAAGAAACCAGTTCTCTGGCTGACTGAGAGGTCCAAAACCATTTCCATGAAAAGCAGAATGGCAGGGACCAGCAGTTAGCGTAATGGCTATGTCGCTGGACTCCCACGTAGTTGACCGCGGTTCGAGTCCCGGACCTGGTGGCTTAAAACTCACGCCAGGCGCGTGTGCCTGAGTGCCCAAGATCTCAAGAGAAGAATGGAGGAGAAGGGATTGTGGCATGGCCATCCTCCCTGGGGGGTGATTTCTCGCTTTGTGTCTCTCTGTCTCTCTCTGTCTGTCTGGCAAGCGCACGCGCCCTATAGCAAAAACCTCTCCCCAAAAAAGCACAATGGCATACACCTCATCTTTCCCCGTATGGAGGGAGCTGTTGCAGAATTAAAATGAAAAACAAAATCCTCTCTCAGCCCAGAAAGCCTCTCTAGGCAAGTAGAAATGAATGAAAATAATTTTATTCTTGAAAAAGCACTAGAACCAGGTGTAATGTGTTTCGCAGGCAACCTCCTAGAGAGATCACAAAGTCAGAGAGAAATCTCACTCGTAGGGCTGAGTGGCGCGCCCATTCCAGTAGGAGGTCTTGCAATTGGGAGTCAGGTTTGAGAGAAATCTCACTCGTAGGGCTGAGTGGCGTGCCCATTCCAGTAGGTTTTGCAATTGGGAGTCAGGTGACAGTGACACGCCCATTTCCCCCCAGGAACATGGAAGGCAGAGTATTCTCTTCCCGCATGATTATGATTCAAAGAGATGGCTGCCAGGTCCCCAGTGTGAGACTGGCAAATGCTTATTAGTCACTGAAAAGACATGGGGTCATCGGGAAAGACATGACGCATCTTTGCGTAGAAAAACACAGGAAAATACGTCATGACTTCCCTACGACCTAATACAGACATTCGAAAGCTCTGAATGAGAAAAGGAAAAGGGAAAAGTCTCTTTCCTTCTTTTTTTGTTCTTTTTTTATTGCCAGAGGGTACTCACCGAGAGACAGAGCGAGGAAAAGAGAGAGAAAGTTTCTCCTAGTGGGCATCGCTGTGCTGCAATCTCTCCTCTATCTCTATCTCTACCTCTATCTCCTCTATCTCTAAATCCCATCAGGATTTTGGGCACGTGCACATGTGTCCTGTGGGTTTTTCAAGCCTCCAGGGCCAGGATTTGAACCTCAGCTGGCCAAGTGGGATCCAGCTCCCGGCACACAAGGCTTAACCACTGTGCTGCTGGGCTGGAGAGAGGAAGAGACTGGATGAGTGACCTCAGGGTGCGGCAGGTGAGCTCTGAGCTCAGCAGGAGCAAAGATGGTCCCAGGGTCAACCAGGGCGAAGCCCCAGTTTCGCCTGACAAGTCCAGGGTGTTCACTGGGGTGGGGCCCTGAAGGGTGTGAAGGATTTGGGCGGGGGGGAATCAGGCATCGGGATCAGCATGAGGAACTGCGTCAGACCAGCACGGCCTCCCACCTGGCCTTCCTGCCCAGACCCACCGCCTGGCCCTGGCTTTCCTCCCACAAGAATAGCAAGATTTAAAAATACAAAGCAGAACCAACCACTTCCATCTTTAGGACCCTTCAATGCTGGCCACTGCTCCTGGGGGTGGGAAGGGCCACACCCTTACCAAGGCCTCTGTCTCCCCAGGACCCCTTCCTCCTCCACTGAGTTGAGCCTCAAGGGCTCCTCCAGGTCGTTGGTGCCTCAGGGCCTTTGCACTGGCGGACCCTCTGCCAGAGCTCCGTTTCTGCCGTCTCTATCCTGCTGCGGGGCAGCTTCCAGATCATCACCTCCAAACCCCCTCTGGTCAGCCATCCTGAGCCCTGTCAGCCCCACGGCTCCACCCTCATCACAATTTAGAACCCTTTACTGTAGGGGTTGTCTAGGCAGGATCGTAAATAATATAAGGTCAGGCATGGGCGTGGGCGGGTTTTCTTCTCCATTGCATGCCTGGCAGGGAGTCCGCTAAGTCCAGTGCGCTACCGTCTATGTGACATAACCCCGGCAGAATGAATGAATGAATGGAAGTGGTAGGTCCTGGCCATCCTCTGTGGGGAGAACAGTTTTCGAACTGTGCGTCACCATCCCTTTGTGGGGTGTGAATCAACGCCCTGGCTGATGTCCAGCTTTCTTTCTTTCTTGATGAGCTAGAGTAAAATAAAAGGTCAGAGGCAGTGAGGTGAGCGTGCTCAGAGGCTGTGCGGTGGCGCCTGTGTCTGGAGACCGCCATGTCACCCCGCGCTTCTCCAAGAATGACCACGCTATGCCTGAAGAAGAAACAGACAGGGAGGACTTGTCCTAACAAAGATCAGGGCTCGTCATGAGCTGTGGCGATTAGGACAAGGTGGCATTGGGGCAGGGACAGACAGACTGACAAGTGGAATCGAGCAGGAGGCCTGACAGAGACGCACGCATGACAGGGCATGCCGGAGCTGCAGGGCAGGGACAGACAGACTGACAAGTGGAATCAAGCAGGAGGCCTGACAGAGACTCACGCATGACAGGGCACGCCAGAGCTGCGGGGGCAGGAGGACTGGGAGAGTTTCCCTTATGGAAAGTTGGACTTCTACCTCACAAGTAATTGTTTTGTTGTTTTGTTTGTTTGTTTGTTTTTTAGTTTTTATTTAGTTAGTTAGTTTTGCCATAGGGTTCATGCACTAGCCAGAGAGAGACAGAGAGGGAAAGTGAGAAATTACCCCCAGTGGGGACTGCCACGCTGCAGTCCCTCTCCTCCATTCTCTTCCTGGGATTCTGGGCACACACACACACACACACCTGGTATGACTCTCAAGCTGCCAGGTCCAGGACTTGAACTATGGTCTTCCATGTGGGAGTCCAGCGCCTTAACCACCATGCCACCTGCCACCACCCCCACATATTTTTAAAAACCTAACTCCCAGTAGATGAATACAACTTAAATGTCAAAAAGAAAAACTTTTAAAACTCTTAGTAGAAAATGTAGATGAATATCTTCTAGACCTTATGATCAACAAATATTTCTTAAAATACAGAAAAGCATTGGGCAGAAAAGATTACTAAAGCTAGCTCTATTACAATGATATCCACAGGCATTTAAAAATTCAGAAATTTTTCTTTCTTTCTTTTTCCTTTTTATTGTCAAAGGGCACATCTCATCAGAGAGAGAGGAGGAGAAAGGGAGAAAGCACCCCGCCTCCAGATGTGCTCACGCCACAACCCCCTTCCGCTACCTGCCCATCCTGTTGGGACTTGGGGCACACGTGCACACACTCCTGGAATGCTCTGCAAGCCACCAGGCCGGAATTCGGACTGTGGTAGGCCATGTGGGATCCAGGTCCCTTAACTAGGCCATGGGGCTGGCCCATTGGTTTATTGAAAAACATCTTACAGAAGGTGAGAAGTCGGGGCCAGCAGATGGCATAGTGGTGAAGGTACCAAACTCCCATGTGGCTGACTCCCATTCTAGTCCTGGACCCAGAGGCTTGAAAATCATGCTAGACACATACGCGCATTCCCCTTTCCCATTTCTTTCAGATTCAGTCATTTCATTATATTTGATCGGAATTCATAAAATAATACCTGTCATGTACAAGTAAGGTTCTAAGAGTCTTGTGTTTATGTTGTCTGTAATACCCAAACCCTAAAGTTAGTAATACTGTCTCTTGTTAAGCAGAGGAAAAATGTGTACGAAGGTCAGGTACTCTTAGATCTTACTGTTAGTAAGTAGCCCAGGGACCAGCAGTTGGCATAAGGGCTATGTCGCTGGACTCCCATGTAGTCAACTGCGGTTTGAGTCCCAGATCCAGTGGCTTAAACTCACACTGAGCACGTGTGTATGCATGTCCATAATCCCAGGAGGAGAATGGAAGAGAAGGGATTGTGGCACGGGTATTCCCCCTGGGGGGGTTGTGTGTGTCATCTCTCACTTTCCCTCTCTCCATCTCTCTCTGTCTCTGGAAAGCCCGTGTGCCCTAAGGCAAACACCTAAAAAACAAAGACAGCGAGAAGTCAGGATACAAACCAGCAGCGGATATTCACGATGCACCCCGGAGGTTAGCGTCCAGATCATAAGCGCACAACTAAACCACGGACGAAGCATGAACGGGCATTTCGCCAGGGAGACATGGGGCCACAAGACACGTGATCATATGTTTAGCCTCATCAGTGATCAAGAAAATAAAAAACAAGCCTATTATTTCATACTTTTTCAGTCAGAACAAAAATTTTTAAAAGACCGAAAACATAAAACGTTGGCTTTCTGGGACCTTTCATGTATTGCCATGGGGCTGCAGTTAGGGTAATGACTGGAAAGAAAGAGGTCAGCATTTTCTCCTGCAGCTGAATATTCACCTACTTCATACCTCAGCAATTCTACTCCTAGATATATTTCCAAGAGAAGCTAGTCCTCATGTGGAGGAGAAGACATGTATGGGAATGTTCATAGCAGCCCTGTTCTCAGTAGGAACAACGTAAAGGCCTGTCAGTGGGAGGTGATGAGTAAAGCACGAGATAGCCACCTGGTGGAATACTATACAGCAATCAAAAATGAAATACAGCAGCAAGTGATAATATGGGCAAATCTTAGCAATATAATAGTAAGTAACCAAAAAACCCCAGAGATTTTATATATTTTATACTTTAAAAATATTATATGTAACATATTTATATACTTACATATTGTGTGTGCATATGTGTGTGCATACATATATATATATATGTATGTATATATAAAACAACTAAGGGCCAATTGGTGGCATGGTGGTTAGGACGGTTAGATCCAGCAGCTGGAGGAACACACCAGGCACATGTGCGTGCATGCCCAAAACTCCTGCCAGGAGGGAGAATGGAGAAGGGACTGTGGTGTGACCATCCCTTATGGGAGTGTTTTCTCACTTTCCTCTCTTTCTCTGTCTCTCTCCAGTAAGTGTGCATACCTTCTGACAAGGTACCCAGGCTTCTCACTGTCTTTGTTTTTTAGGTTTTTGCCTTAGGGCACATGGGCTTGCCAGAGAGAGATGGAGAGAGGGAAATAAACCATTTAAAAAACTAAAGTAGGGGTAGGCGGTGGCGCAGGGCTAAAGCGCGAAGCTGTGTGAGGTGGACCTGCCTGGAAAGGTTCTGGGTTTGCCTGTGGAGACCTCCCAGAATGCACCAGGCACACATGGGCCTAGGATCCAGGACCGGCTGAGGCTGGGGCGGATGACATCAAGTCCCTGTTGGGAGTATTGTCTCTTTGTCTCTTTCTCTCTCATCTCTCTCACTCATGTAATACCTCTGAAAACAATTAAAATAAGAACATTTACTTTCACGAATACATAGAACATCTTTTTTTTTTTTTTCATGATGGAGAAAGGAAAGCCAGGGAGTTGTGGTCACAGGATCCCTGGGGCCGATTTCCTCCAATGCTGGGGTCCCGACCGGGCGAGGCAGGACCGGTGCGGCTGGATGCAGGAATCATCAGCCTTTATTTCAGGCGGTGGTTTCATAGGTACTGCCTGCCTTCGTTTAAATAGCTCATTAAATTGCTAATGAATACAAATAAAGCTCGAATAGCCCAGCCAGAGCGTTAAAGATGATGATGAAGTGGACGGCAGAACACAGCAGAAGTCAAAGGTACTCCAGCCGTGGCGGTGAGCAAAAAGTGGGCGAGCTGAGCAGGTGGTGCGTGGGCACGCCGGGCGCACGGGCTGTGCAGGCGCCGCGGGAGGCAGGCTCTGCAGGATGCGCTAAGGGGGACCGGCGTTGGAGGAACGCCGGGGCGCAGGTGGGGGAAGTTGCTAAGGGCTCTTTGCTAGTTGAGCAAAGCGCCCAGCTCTTCATATTTGGCTAATCCGGGCTGACTCAAACAATGCAGGAGTCTTGATGGAGCCCCCCCCTCCCTGGGGGCTTGTTACTCACCTCCTTGGAGGGCGAGGGCAGCTCCTGGCGGGAGTGAGGTTTAGACAAAGTCTCATTGTTCCCAAGATTATCTGCGCCTTCTGGGCCTCACCCTGCCTCTCCAAGTGGGGAACCCTCCCTCCCCCAGTGGGCCAGGCCTTCAGGTGGCAAAACAAGGGACCAGTAGGTAGTGTAATGGTTACGTTGTTAGACTACCACTGTGGTTCCATCTGAGTCCCAGACCTGGCAGCTTAAAACTCATGCTTGACATTTTTGCATCGGGGCCCAAAATTCCAAGAGGAGGATGGAGGAGAAAAGATTGTAGTGTGGCCATCTCCCCTAGGGGTGATTTCTAGCCTTCTGTCTCTCCAGCATACACATGTGCCCTATAGCAAAAATCTCTCTCTATAATAAGTAAGTAAAGAAATAAATGACAAGACTACCTAGTGAGGGCGGGGCCCCATCTCTGGTGGCTTGTTCTGCTCAGTTCTGGCACTGTCCCCACCTCAGTGACCCCATTCCCCTCTGACCATCCTCCTCCATTGTCCCCCGCCCTGGAGTTTGCCTGAATAGGGACCCCCAGGAATCTTCAGCCTGGTGCTCTGGGTAGGTCTCTGCTGTCGCTGCATTTTCAGGTTTGGATGGGAAAGTGGTGGGTGAAGGGAGTTTTCCATCAGAGATAGCAAAGACTTGGTTAAATCAGGGAATCAAAAACAGGAGCGAGTGCCTTAACCTTTTCATCTCATCGAAAATCTGTAAATGGGGGCCGGCCAATGGTGTAGTGGTTGAGTGGCTAGACTCCCACACGGATGACCGCGGTTGGAGTCCTGGACCGGTGGCTTGAATCACACACCGGGCGCATGTGCATGCATGCCCAAGATCCCAAGAGAAAAAGGGATTGTGGCCTGGCCATTCCCCTGGGATATGATTTCTCACTTTCCCTCTCACCAGCTCTGTTTCTCTCTCTGGGGAGCACACACACTCTAAGGTAAAAACTTCCTAAAAAAGAAAACTTAGAAAATCTGTAAATGGAGGGTCAAGGCCTCTCCTTGAGGGTGTCATCTGTAAATGGAGGGCCAAGGCCTCTCCTTGAGGGTGTCCTCTGATCTCATGGAGTTTGGTGGCTTTTTTCCATAAATTACACCTATCCATGTCTCCTGGTTCCTGTGGGCTCACCCTGTAAGTCGTGTGTCTGAAAATAGGGCTACATTCTCTTTCAAGAATCCTTTGGGGTCAGCCCCCTAGTACAGTGGTTAGGGGAGCCAAATCCCACATGACAGACAGAGGTTCAAATCCCAGCCACGGTGGCTTGAGAAACACGCTGCAGGGAACCAGCAGTTAGCGTAATGGCTATGTCACTGGACTCCCACGTAGTCGACCGTGGTTCGCGTCCCAGACCTGGTGGCTTAAAACTCACACCAGGCGCGTGTGCGTGTGTGCCCAAGATCCAGAGAGGAGAATGGAGGAGAAGGGATTGTGGTGTGACCATCTCCCCTGGGGGGTGATTTCTCGCTTTCTGTCTCTATGTCTCTCTGTCTGTCTGGCGAGCGCACACACCCTATAGCGAAAATCTCTCCAAAAAAAAAAAAAGGAACACGCTGCACACCTGTGTGTGCATGCCTCAAATCCCAGCAGGTTGGAGAAGTGGAGGTGGGACCAATGGTGTGGCCATACTCCATTGAGGGCGCTTCAGCCTCCTGCCCCTCTTTGTCTCTCTGCATCTCTCTGGAGAGCACACACATCCCCTGGCAATAAACATTTTTAAGAGCACTTTAGATTTTTATGAAGACCGACTTTCCAAGGAGCTGCCACCAATTTGCAGCTGTTTTTGCCAGACCCTTAAGAGTTTGGGGCAGGAGGCCAGCAGATGGCATGGTGGTTAAGGGCACTGGACTGCCACATAGTCGACCGTGGTTCGAGTCCCGGACCTGGCGGCTTGCTTTCTCACTTTCTCTCATTCTCCCACTCTGTCCCTCTCTGGTCAAATTTAATTAATTTATTAAGTTAAATAAAATAAATCTAAAAAAGAGTTTGGGGCAGGCAGGTGTCCCCACATTTCACAGCTGGAGATGCAGAGGCCCAGGGGCTGTTGACTCCTCTGGGCACGGTCAGGCACCAGGGCACTCTAGTCTTTTCCTGCCTCCTCAGGGAGCTCTGGGACACCCAGAGGATGTCCAGGGGTTCAAGTCCAGGGGTTCACTCTGGCATCTGAATTCTCCCCTTGCAAACCCTTCCCGGTCTTGGAGCCTCGGTGCTGTCATCTGTAAGAGGGGTGACAACATCTCCCTCCCAGGCTCCCACCAGGAGCTAACAGGCCTGTGAGGAGCAGTGGCCTGGGGTTCATGCCCTTCCTTCCTGCCCTGGGGTCCCGAAGCACCCACACTAGCCCTGCCAGTCGCTGTTCCTCACCTCCCCTTCTCTCCCTTCCCCTCCAGCTTCACTTGGCTCTGTGGACACGTGCACCGGAACATCCTCTCAAAGTTCACGGGCCAGGCGGTGGAGCTGTTTGACGAGGAGTTCCGCCACCTCTACGCCTCCTCCAAGCCCGTCATGGGCCTGAAGTCCCCCAGGCTGGTCACCCCCCTGCAGCCCACCGAAAGCCTAGGGGTCCCAAACGGCCACCTCAGTGGCAGCAGCTGCTCAGCCAGTGACCGCACGTCCTCCAACCCCTTCAGCAGCCCGTCCACGGGCAGCAACCCCCAGAACCTGTCCGTGTCCTCAGGGCCCAGCAGCCCCCTGGTCCCTAACCCAGCCCCGGCCCCCAGATTCCAGCCGTATGCTGGCCCGTGGGGAGCCCTGTCTGCGCAGGCCCACCTCCCTCCGAGGCCCCTGGATGGCCCACTTGCTCCCTACTGCAACCTCAATGCCTACCGGCCCACACGGCTGCAGCTGGAGCAGCTCGGCCTGGTGCCGCGGCCCAGCCATGCCTGGAGGCCATTTCTGCAGGTGTCACCTCATTTCTGAAGGCCCCTCCGGCTGCCCTCCAAGCCAGGGCTGGGCAGTGCCCAAGTTCCTGGCCCACCTCGATGACCACAGCTGCTGCCCTCGAACTGAAGGCGCTCAGTCAAAACCACTGCCTCTCATGTTTCCCAGACCCAAGACCATCCACTGGCCAACCCCGCAGCAGTCCCTGAGTTCCCTTCCCTAGTCTGGCCTGTGGAAATACATTCCAGAAAGTTCCAGGAAGGTGTATGTGTGTGGGGGAGCAGCTAGAGGTCTTCTACAAATCATCCCGAGCTTGAATACAAGTGGCCCCCCAATCTGTATGATATAGGAAGAAGCTGATCCAGCCTGAATCTTGTGAAAGAGTAGACGGAGGCACCGAGAGGTACAAAGTGGGTAGTACTTCCGTTTCTCATTTCCCAGGAAGGGCCACTGCCCCAGGACTCAGGAAAGGAAGATTCAAAGAAAGTGTGGAGACAGGGCCAGCCAGTGACAGGTGGTTAAGGCGGCTGATCCCACATGGCTGAATACATGCAGTTTGAGTCCTGAACCTGGTAGCTTGAAAAACATGCTGGGCACGTGTGTGTGCATGCCCAAAATCCCAAGAAGAGAATGGAGAAGGGATTGTGGTGTGGCCATCCCCCATGAGAGATGCTTTCTCCCTTTCCCTCTCTCTCCGGCAATTGCACGTGCCCTCTGGAAAAAAAAAATAAAACAAAAAGCATGTGGACACGCTAGATGTTTCTGAGCTATTGGGGAAACTTGTCCTCCCTGGGAAGGCCAATCCTGGGACATCCCTGGGGTCAATGAGTTGGATCCCAAAACCAAAATGACCCATTGGTTCCTAACGGCTTTCAAGTCAGCGCCGAGGATGCGGCCTCCGCACAGTCCCGCGCCGAGGCTGCGCCTCCCCAGCCGATGCTGAGACGAGGTTAGAATTGCCAGCAGGCCTGAGCATCCTAAACTGGATTTCACAGTCGGCTGAGGAAGTTCAAGGACAGTGAAGCTTCTGCGTGATAAAAACCCCCAGGCTCAGCTTGTCCAAGGCCTGCTCCACCTGTGCTTGAGTCCGGCTCAGTCCTGGGGGACCTGTGGGGACAAGCCCCCTCTACTGACCACTCTCTGTAGACTGTTTCCCGTGGGCCTCTTAGGGATGTTCCCACATGTGCTGTTTCCCCTCTGGGCCCTGGAAACACTGGCATGCCCTGTCTGCTGGGGGACGGGTTAGGTAGGATTTGCTTTCACTAGTGGATGTGAAGGGAAGCTTTGAGGGCCTGGGTTATCACACAGAAGCACACCAAGTTGAAGTCCTCCACCAGCTGGGTTCCAAGTGAAACAATCAGCACAACACCCCACCCACCAACCCACGATGGATACGTGGTATGTGCAAGAAATAAACCTTTGTTGTTTAAGACACTCCGATTTGGGGATGTTTATTCCTGCACCGTGATCCAGCTTGGCCTGGCTGAAACCACCTCTGAGACCCACTGCCTGGGGGCTGGACCACTCCTTTGTGGGACTGGAGTCCCACAGGGCCCCAGTCCTGGGCTCTCATTCCAAGACACCATTTCCGGCAGTGGACTAGTAGTGGTTCTACACACCAGGCAGTGCGGTGGCTGAAAGCCAGACAGGCCCTTATCCAAGCTGTAAACCCTCCCACATCTGGTCGTGACCGTCTTTATTTCTGCTCCAGGTTATAATCACACCTGCACGGCCCCTGGCAGGGCTGCTCGCTGGCGACTGAGCTTCAATATACAGAGACCCTGCTGTTGCGGGACGGCTTCTGTGGTGAGATCCAGCTTCTTGGTGTTTGGAGAACTGAATGAAACACGCCAGTAGTGAAAGGAAACGGTAGTTTATTAAGTAAAAGTGAAAGTGCACTCCTGAGAGGTAGGAACGGGCCTGACCAAGACAGAGAGAGAGTGGATCGAAGGCCCTGGCAGCGGCATTCTGTGAGAGTTATCATTTTTAATCTAGGCCATGCAGGTTGATCATTGGCTGGACCTCATCTCATTGGCTCTATCAAATGTGGCTGGGCCCACTGCTCCATCTCATTGGCTCTATCAAATGTGTCTGGGCCCACTGCTCCTTCTCATTGGCTCTATCAAATGTGGCTGGGCCACTGCTCCTTCTCATTGGCTCTATCAAATGTGGCTGGCCCACTGCTCCTTCTCATTGGCTCTATCAAATGTGGCTGGGCCACTGCTCCTTCTCATTGGCTCTATCAAATGTGTCTGGGCCCACTGATCCATCTCATTGGCTCTATCAAATGTGGCTTCATTAGCTAGACACGCCCCACTATCTCCTGCCTACATTATTTTGGGCAGGGAATTTTCCACCCTGATTGGTTTTTCTGTCTGGCCACATGGGCAGATGCTCCAGCCCCCTTACCCACTTCCATTTGCAAGCTGTCCCCTGCCTCACTACGACAGTGTGATCAACGGCAGCAGCTGGGCACC
>NW_006160057.1:2659754-2666304 GCF_000334495.1 Tupaia belangeri chinensis
ACTGACCCATCTCATTGGCTCTATCAAATGTGGCTTCATTAGCTAGACACGCCCCACTATCTCCTGCCTACATTATTTTGGGCAGGGAATTTTCCACCCTGATTGGTTTTTCTGTCTGGCCACATGGGCAGATGCTCCAGCCCCCTTACCCACTTCCATTTGCAAGCTGTCCCCTGCCTCACTAAGACAGTGTGATCAACAGCAGCAGCTGGGCACCTCCCCTGTGCCAGGCTCTGGTCAGCTCTGGCCATTCATCTTGGCCCCAAAGAACACCGAGGGCAGGCAGAGCTGGCTGGGACGGACCCGCACGTGTAAACGGCCCCAAGGAGCAGGAGAGGATGAAGGAAACGATGTGCGGTATGTCCCACGGCACAGTGAAGGGGACTTCTGGGGCTAAGTGCCTGTCCCAGACCAGGGTTTGGGACCTCGGTTCCCACCTAAGGATGACCAGCCAGCACTTAGCGGATCAGCTTTGCTCCTAGGGCTTCTCTCCCTGGGAATTTCTGCTGGGCGGCTCGGTGGTACACAGCAATGTGCTGTTCAAGTGAAGGTGGATCCATGTGGAGGACGCAGGTCTCGTTCCCTGGCTGACAGGTGCTCACCAGGCATGAGTGCCCAGGATCCTGGCTGGGAGGGCTGGGGAGGGTATCACGTGGAAGTCCCTGCTGAGGTGCTTCTCTCTCTTTCTCAGAAAAAATATAAGTAAACTTAAAAAAGAAAAAAAAAAAAAAAAAAAAAGGAGGGCCAGCAGGTGGCATGGAGGTTAAGGTCCTTGGCTCTACATGACTGTGTGGTTCGAATCCCAGACCCAGGGGCTTGAAAATCACACTGGGCATGTGTGCACCTGTGCCTAAAATCCCAAGAGAAGGGATTGCAGCATGGCCATCCTCCTTGTCAGGGTAATTTCTCACTTTCCCTCCTCCATTCCTGCCTTTCTCCAGCGAGTATAAGCGCCCTATAGAAAACCAAACCAACAAACAAAACACTTGAAAAATTAGCATGGGTGGTAATAAGCTGTTCTGCTGCTCACAGAACATGTCTATGTACTACTTTTAAAAAAATTACTTGCTAGGGCCAGCCCTGCATGGTCTAGTGGTTAAGGGAGCCAGCTCTCACATAGCTGACTGCAGTTTGAATCCCAGCCCCAGTGGCTTAAAAAATACATTTGGTATATGTGGGTGCATCCCCCAAATCTCAACAAGATGGAGAAATACAGAAGAAATTGCAGCACGACGCCTCATTGGAGAGCATTTTCTCCCTCCCTCCCTTTCTCTCTCTTTCTCTGGCAAGCACACCTGTCCTGTGGTAATTGGGGGAAAAAATTATCTGAAAAAATTATCATTCATTTGTCCTTACCAGATGCAGATAATTTCTCTCTCCATCTGTAGTGAAGAGCCCAGAGACCAACAACATCTCTGCAGGCCCTGCTGGGGCCAAAAGGCACCCAAAGGAGCCCTAGATTATCCAAGGGCTCCATCGGTGCTCCCTGATTGGCTGAGGGGCTTTGGCTTGCCCTAGTGTACTATCGGTGTTCCCTGATTGGCTGAGGGGCTTTGGCTTGCCCGAGTGCACCATCAGCGCTCCCTGATTGGCTGAGAGGCTATGGCTTGCCAGAGTACAACATCAGTGCTTTCTGATTGGCTGGAGGGCTTTGCTTTGCAGGTGAGATGAAAGGCCAGATACCCCAGGACTACTTTGATTCTCCATCTCTCCAGAACATGAGGGAGGCAGGGCTGCCCCCACCTTCACCTGGGCTCCCTGCTTTGACCCTGCTGGCCTGTCATAAAAGTACCAGAGCAGCTTCTTCAAACGCTTCATTCATTTTCTGGTCTTGATCCAAGAAGCTATTGGACACAGAGAAACTGTCACTCACTTTCTCAGCTGCCTTCTGAAGAGTGTCTGTGTCAGCAAAGCTGTTATGAGAGAATGTAAATATTGCAGATACACATGCACCAAGAGAAACACAATCTCCTTTTCGTGGCGGTTCACTATTTTGCTTGAGACAGACATGTTGCTTCTCAGAGCGACCAGCCTCTTCCCTCTGCAGGGTGTGGTGAAGGAGGATGCAGCGTGCCAAGCAGAGAGGCCCAGGGCAGGCGCCATGCATATGGCATGGTGTGTGCACAGGCTGAGGGTGAGGGAGGCTAAGATCCTGCCCGCAGCTGTGCTTGCCAAGGCTGCCTTCCTCCACTGTCTGCTCCCTGAGTCAGGCCGGGGCACTTTTTGCAAACTGACACAAAGACGACTTCTAGGCTAATGGCCCTGGCTTGAGAACAGAGATTTCTAGACCCTCTCACAGAAATGGCAGCTCGTGAAGAATACCCAGGTTCTCTGAGTCCCATCTTCCCTGTCCTACCTAGAAAGCACAAGCCAGGCCTCTCCCTCGGCACGTTGGGAATGTGGAGAAATAAAATGAGTAAACCTCAGAGATGAGGGAGGAGCTACCTAGTAAGAGGACAGCCAAGAGGACAGGGAATAGGAAAGAATGACCTCACAAGGGGACGGGCCACTTGCTGTTCGGAGGGGCAGTGTTCCAAGAGCTGCCATCACAGAAATACCACAGCCCGGGTGGCTGAAGCAGCAGAAATTCATTTTCTCACAGCTCTGGAGACTGAAGTCTAAGATCAGGGTGCCAGTGGGTTGGGTCCCTCTGAGGCCCTCTCCTTCCCTTTCAGATGGCTGCCCCACTTGTCTGTTCACGTGGTTGACCCACTGCGTCCTCTCAACTCTAGTGTCTGAGTGTCCACTTGATTCTTCTTATAATCAATTGGATTAGAGGTTAAGGAGAGAAGTACAGGTGCCGGGTTGACAAGGGGAGCACTTACAGTGGTTAATTTTACACAGCAACTTGACTGGGCCACAGGGTGCCCAGCTACCGGTCAAATATGATTGCAGGTGTTTCTGGGTGGGATGAACATTTGACTCTGGACCCAGTACTGTAGCTTGCCCTATCTAACGTGGGCAAGCCTTTTCTAGTCCACTGACGGCCTGAGTCAAACAAGCTCAATCCTCCCCCGAGTACGAGACATGCTGGCTGCTCGACAGCCATCACACTGAGACGAACTCAGACTGAAACATCAGCTCTTACAGGCCTCGAGCCTGCTGGCCTTCAGACTACAACTGCAGAGTTAGCTCTGTGGATTCTCAGGCCTTTACACCCGGACTAACCTGCAGCTCTCCTGGTGTCCAGCTGCTGGCTCCCTTGGCAGATCATGGAACCCATCAGCCTCCATCATCGTATGAGTGGATTCCATAGAATAAATCCACCTCTCTCTCCACTTGGCAGAATACATGCACACAAACGTACACACGTGTGGGCGTGTATGTGCGCATACCATTCATACACGCACACACAGTTTTCTGTTTCTCTGGAAAGCCCAGACTCCGGTAGTGAGAATTTAAGGTTCTTGTCTCTAAATACAGCCCCATTCTGAGGCTGTGGAGAAATAAAATAAGTAGACCTCGGAGATGAGGGAGGAGCTCCGTCATGGGAGCACAATTCAGCCCCCAATAGGCGGGCCTTGCAGGGGCTCAGCAGAGAGCTCAACAGCTCTCCCCACTCAGGCTGCCCTCGCTCCACAGCACTCATCCCATGCAGACCCCACCCTCCCCCACTCTCCCCAGCCCTCCCAGCCCTCCCCAGCTGAGCGCCATCTACCAGGGAAAGGCAAACCAGAGACAGGCTCTAGAACTTACAGCCAGGCAGAATCAAACACCGAATGGCTGAATTCCAATGAGCGCTTTGCCCAAAAAGCACAGGGCCGTGATGACCTTTGAAGGGCACCTGAGCAGGTCTGGTGATCAGGAACATCTTATCTGAGACTGACCTTGAGCAGGAAGGGGAAGTGTACGGCAGGGTTGGGGGATACCGGGGTCATGTTCCAGTAGACAAGTAGGGAGTCCGAGGACGAAAGGTGGAGTGGAACAGCCCTCAGGAGAACAGAGTGAGCTGGGCTGGACTGGGCCGGGCCAGGTGTTGGAAGGCCTCCCAGGCCTCATGAAAGACGTTGAGAACCAAATCTGTAGGATCCCTCTGGGGCCAGCTGGAGCACAGCAGTTAGATACTAAGTGAAGGAAGCCAGATCCCACGTGGCCTACCAGAGTCTGAATCCTAGCCCTGGCTGCTTGAAAACACACACCAGGTACACCTGTGCCCCGGGATCCTGATGAGATAGAAAACTGGAGGGAAAAGGATTGTAGGTTGCATCACCAGGTTCACCCTTCGGGGGGTTTCTCTCATGTGTGCACATCTGTACACCCTCTAACACTTACACACACACACATACAATCGCCCTGGCCCCAGTGTGAAGACTATAGGGTGTACACATGCAAAGGACAGGAGAAAATGCTGAGGACACGCGGGCAGTCACCGCTGCAGGACAGGCGTCACCTCTCGGGGGCAGAGTCATCACCTCTGTGGTGCACATCTGCACGGCTTCCGAGTGATTCACTTGCTGTTCAGGCGGGCAGGGTCCGAGAACACAGGCCTGGAGATTTTTAGGTAGTGTAGTCATTGCTCACTTAACTCCCTCACCATCTGTGCCGGAAATGTTCCGCTGACTTCTTGGTGACACAGCCCGGTCTTCCTGGGTGCCCTTCCCCGCCCTTGTTACGTCAGGGCCTCTGAGTTCAGGAGGCCAGGTTCCCGCTTGCCCCAGCTGGCCCCGCTGCCAGGAAGATGAGGCGGGGCGGGAGTGAGGAGTGAGCAGGCCGTGAAGACCGGTCGGGACGGTGTAGTGGGGGGTCAGGGGGGTTGAGAGGAAAACCCAGAGTACTGAAAGCTCCACACACAGGCGACCTTGGCAGGGGGCTGGAATGGAGAGGGCAAGCCAAGAGAGGCCAGAAGCCTTGGTGAGCAAGAGGAAGAGGCATAGCTACAGAAAAATGGGCAGGGTGCTGGGGCGCCTCGGCCTGGCATCAGATCTGCAGCTTGTTATCCTTTCTGTGCAAACAAATGAAGACACCAGCCAATTAATCCAGCAATTCTTTCCAGCACCTATTTAGTGAGATGCCAGGTATTCTGCCCTGGGGGTACAAATACAAACAAAACAGCACTAGTCCCTGACTACACAAACAGAGCCTACTGTGGAAAACAGCACGGAAGGGCCATAGTGGGAGTGAGGGAGGAGTGAAGGGAGCACAGGGCAGAGGCCCGACACCATCTGGGGGTGGGTATTCTGGAAGACTCAAAAGATGAATGTGATTACCAGAGGGGGCAGGGGCGTTCCAGCTGAAAGCAGCGCGCACTCAGGGCACGTTGGAGCTGCAGGTGGCCAAATCCAGACGAAGCAGCTAGAGAGCCCCACAAATGGAGCTCCTGCCTCTCCAGGGAGCGGCCCACTAGACCTCTGGCTCCTGAAAGCCCTGGTCTCCACGCAATGCACAAGACTTGACGTACAACAGGAGCTCAATGGGCGACCATTAGTGGTGGAATCAGAGGCTGGGGCAACAGAAGCTCCTGGGGTGTCTCCGTCATTTTTAGGAACTTCCCAATTCCTAAAATTGAAATCCCCATTAATTATACAAAGTTTGGGGCCAGCAGATAGCATAATGGTTACGTTGCTGGATTCCCACGTGGTGGACCGGGGTTTGAGTCCTGGATCCAGCAGCTAGAAACACGCCAGGTGCATGTGCACGTGTGCCCAAAAAACCTGAGAGGAGAATAGAGGAGAAAGGATTGCAGCATGGCCACCTCCCCTGGGAGTTGATTTCTCACTTTTTGTCTCTCTGGAGAACACATATGCCCCATAGCAAAAATACATATATAGAAAGTCTTTTGTTTCACAACAAAGATGAAAGACTAAATTTATAATCGTTCATTATGCTATTCAAACTCACTAGAAGAATAGGCAAAATGTTAAAGAGGGCTGACCCCATGCATGGGGAGCCTGATCCCACGTGATGACCACGGTGTGAATCTTGGCCCCGGCAGCTTGAAAACTAAGCCAAGAATACGTGTGCTCAGGATCCCCAGGGGAGGAGGAATGGAAGAAAGAGGGCTGTGGCATGAGAAAGCCCCACCGGAGGCACTTTCTTTCTGGTGCGTGCACGTGGGCTCTGGCACGTACACACACGTAAAATCAGCCCCTTGTCCCTCCTGGGAAGGGTACAGGGAAAGCCCAGGTGAGCAGGGAGAGTGGGAGGGAAATCCTGAACACATCACCTTTCTGCCCAGGGCTAGAATTCTCTTCCCTCTGCTGAGAAAGGCCAAAGAAAAGCTATGCAGGACAACATGGATGATGGTTTTCGTTTATTAAAATGAGTTCCGGGACCAGCAGGTGCTGGACACTCCCACATGGCCTAACACGGTTTGAGTCCCAGACCTGGTGGTTTGCTTTCTCTCTCTCTCTGTGGTCAAATTAAATGAATGAATAATAAAAAAAATTTTAATCAGCTCTGAGAGAGATCTTCCATCCCAGATAATTCACTAAGGTATTTGAAGATGCTGTCACAGGCTGTGTTATAATCTGTATGCTGAGAGGACAAATGTCACCCTGGGAGACAAGGCTCCACGGGTCTCCCGTCATTCTGGCCATCTTTTTTTTTTTTT
>NW_006160057.1:2666491-2689214 GCF_000334495.1 Tupaia belangeri chinensis
CTGCCAGGAGGATGGGGCGGGGCGGGAGTGAGGAGTGAGCAGGCCGTGAAGACCGGTCGGGACGGTGTAGTGGGGGGTCAGGGGGGTTGAGAGGAAAACCCAGAGTACTGAAAGCTCCACACACAGGCGACCTTGGCAGGGGGCTGGAATGGAGAGGGCAAGCCAAGAGAGGCCAGAAGCCTTGGTGAGCAAGAGGAAGAGGCATAGCTACAGAAAAATGGGCAGGGTGCTGGGGCGCCTCGGCCTGGCATCAGATCTGCAGCTTGTTATCCTTTCTGTGCAAACAAATGAAGACACCAGCCAATTAATCCAGCAATTCTTTCCAGCACCTATTTAGTGAGATGCCAGGTATTCTGCCCTGGGGGTACAAATACAAACAAAACAGCACTAGTCCCTGACTACACAAACAGAGCCTACTGTGGAAAACAGCACGGAAGGGCCATAGTGGGAGTGAGGGAGGAGTGAAGGGAGCACAGGGCAGAGGCCCGACACCATCTGGGGGTGGGTATTCTGGAAGACTCAAAAGATGAATGTGATTACCAGAGGGGGCAGGGGCGTTCCAGCTGAAAGCAGCGCGCACTCAGGGCACGTTGGAGCTGCAGGTGGCCAAATCCAGACGAAGCAGCTAGAGAGCCCCACAAATGGAGCTCCTGCCTCTCCAGGGAGCGGCCCACTAGACCTCTGGCTCCTGAAAGCCCTGGTCTCCACGCAATGCACAAGACTTGACGTACAACAGGAGCTCAATGGGCGACCATTAGTGGTGGAATCAGAGGCTGGGGCAACAGAAGCTCCTGGGGTGTCTCCGTCATTTTTAGGAACTTCCCAATTCCTAAAATTGAAATCCCCATTAATTATACAAAGTTTGGGGCCAGCAGATAGCATAATGGTTACGTTGCTGGATTCCCACGTGGTGGACCGTGGTTTGAGTCCTGGATCCAGCAGCTAGAAACACGCCAGGTGCATGTGCACGTGTGCCCAAAAAACCTGAGAGGAGAATAGAGGAGAAAGGATTGCAGCATGGCCACCTCCCCTGGGAGTTGATTTCTCACTTTTTGTCTCTCTGGAGAACACATATGCCCCATAGCAAAAATACATATATAGAAAGTCTTTTGTTTCACAACAAAGATGAAAGACTAAATTTATAATCGTTCATTATGCTATTCAAACTCACTAGAAGAATAGGCAAAATGTTAAAGAGGGCTGACCCCATGCATGGGGAGCCTGATCCCACGTGATGACCACGGTGTGAATCTTGGCCCCGGCAGCTTGAAAACTAAGCCAAGAATACGTGTGCTCAGGATCCCCAGGGGAGGAGGAATGGAAGAAAGAGGGCTGTGGCATGAGAAAGCCCCACCGGAGGCACTTTCTTTCTGGTGCGTGCACGTGGGCTCTGGCACGTACACACACGTAAAATCAGCCCCTTGTCCCTCCTGGGAAGGGTACAGGGAAAGCCCAGGTGAGCAGGGAGAGTGGGAGGGAAATCCTGAACACATCACCTTTCTGCCCAGGGCTAGAATTCTCTTCCCTCTGCTGAGAAAGGCCAAAGAAAAGCTATGCAGGACAACATGGATGATGGTTTTCGTTTATTAAAATGAGTTCCGGGACCAGCAGGTGCTGGACACTCCCACATGGCCTAACACGGTTTGAGTCCCAGACCTGGTGGTTTGCTTTCTCTCTCTCTCTGTGGTCAAATTAAATGAATGAATAATAAAAAAAATTTTAATCAGCTCTGAGAGAGATCTTCCATCCCAGATAATTCACTAAGGTATTTGAAGATGCTGTCACAGGCTGTGTTATAATCTGTATGCTGAGAGGACAAATGTCACCCTGGGAGACAAGGCTCCACGGGTCTCCCGTCATTCTGGCCATCTTTTTTTTTTTTTGGAGAGGTTTTTGCTATAGGGCACGTGTGCTCGCCAGACAGACAAAGACAGAGAGACAGAAAGCGCCGCAGTCCCTTCCCCTCCATTCTCCTCTCGGGATCTTGGCCACGCACACACAGTCCCTTCCCCTCCATTCTCCTCTCGGGATCTTGGGCACGCACACACACGTGTCCACTGTGAGTTTAAGCCACCGGGTCCAGTACTCGAACCACGGTCGACTACATGGGAGTCCAGCGACATAGCCATTACGCTAACTGCTGGTCCCGATTCTGCCCGTCTTGTGAGCAAGGCACTCAGTGCTCGTTGTTCCAGGCTATCATTTCAAGGACACTGGCATTGGAAATAGCCCAAAAGAAGAGCGTGTTTCTGGAGCCCAGGTGAGCACACTTTACTGCTTATTATGAAACACTCCCAGGCCAGCTGGTGGCATGGTCAAGGTGGCTGGATCCCACGTGGCCTACTGCACAGTTCAAGTCCTGGACCCAGTGGCTTGAGAAACATGCTGAGCGTGTGTGTGCATGGCCAGAATCCTGAAGGGAGGCAGAAAGGGAGAAGGACTGTGGCGTGGCCATACCCCTTAGAGGGGTGCTTTCTCACCCTCCCTCCCCCAGCAAAGGCACACTCTGACAAGTTTAAAAACAACAACAAAAACACCGAGGCCAGCTGCAGGGATGCACAGGCAATGCCACCGCTTGGGAGCTGGGAGCCATGGCACGGGAGGCACAGGCTAGAAGGCTGCGCCACCTGGACACGCAGGGAGTGCTCGTGCATGCCCGTAACCCTGGCTGATGAGGCAGCGGGGGCAGGAGGGTCACAGCGGAGCAAGACCCCGTCAAAAATACCTGTGTCTCTCTTCCTTTCCCTTCTCTCTCATAAGGCTGAAACATGGAATTTCGTAAACTCAGAGTCCCTCTCCTGTAACGCCGCCTGCTGCCTGTACACGCAGGGGATGGTAATGCACATGCCTGCACGAACAGAAGCACTGTTCGGCCCACACGCGCCACCCGCCTGGGCTTGGAGGCAAGAGGAACTATGCAAACACGCCAAAGCTCCCACTGCTTGCTGGGTGAGTGATAAAACCCTCTGAGAAGGACCCAGGAGTCTCCCGTCTGCACACCTGTGACACCGCGGCAGGGGAACTTGCTAGCACACTGGAGGGTAACGGCTCAGACCCTGGCCCTTCTCAACACCCACTTCTTGGAAAAAGTCGCTCTCACATTTCAGTTCTCCTGGCCATTCCCAATAAACGCACCCAGACAGTGTGTGTTCCCGCACCGCTGGCTGTAACACAGGTTTATCAAAGGCCGCGAAACACAGGGACCAGGCAGATGGTGTAACGGCTACATCGCTGGACTCCTACGTAGTCAACCACAGTCCCGAGTCCCAGGCCCAGCGGCTTAGAACTCACGCTGGGTGCGTGTGTGTACCCAAAATCCCAAGAAGAGAATGGAGGAGGAGGAACTGCAGCATGGCCACCCCCCCGGGGGAATGATTTCTCACTTTCTGTCTCTCCAGTAAGGCGCATGTGCCCAACAAGCAAAAATCTTTCTTAAAAAAAGGACAGCAAAAGCCTCCGTGACACACTTCCCCACTAGAGAGCTTTGACACCGCGGCAGGGGAACTTGCTAGCACACTGGAGGGTAACGGCTCAGACCCTGGCCCTTCTCAACACCCACTTCTTGGAAAAAGTCGCTCTCACATTTCAGTTCTCCTGGCCATTCCCAATAAACGCACCCAGACAGTGTGTGTTCCCGCACCGCTGGCTGTAACACAGGTTTATCAAAGGCCGCGAAACACAGGGACCAGGCAGATGGTGTAACGGCTACATCGCTGGACTCCTACGTAGTCAACCACAGTCCCGAGTCCCAGGCCCAGCGGCTTAGAACTCACGCTGGGTGCGTGTGTGTACCCAAAATCCCAAGAAGAGAATGGAGGAGAAGGAACTGCAGCATGGCCACCCCCCCGGGGGAATGATTTCTCACTTTCTGTCTCTCCAGTAAGGCGCATGTGCCCTACAAGCAAAAATCTTTCTTAAAAAAAGGACAGCAAAAGCCTCCGTGACACACTTCCCCACTAGAGAGCTTCTAAAGGGACAGGAGGCCTAAGGCCCAGTCTTCATAAGGGGAAAGTGAAAGTCTAAAAAGAAAACAAAAAATAAACAATGCATAGAAAGCGTCTGGGAGAAAAGGTTTTTATAAAATGATCCCCTTTAATTCCCTGTATCCCGTGATTAGCAGTCGATGCTGTCTGAAGTACACGAAGACAGCTATCTCTATAAAGCGAGATGCTTTCCGCTTGTTTCGAGGCAGACCCCTAAGCCAAGATCCACATCTCTGGACGGACCTGAGTTTCCAAGGGCCCGAAATGGTCTTTGATCTTCCCGAACCACTTGTCTTCGAATTCTGCTGAGGATGCAGTCACCAAGGCGGCCAGGGCTGCGGAGCCGACACACTTCACCTCCGACTGGATGTCATCTTTTATTCTCTCTGGGGTGACGTCTTCTCCCATAACCTGGAGCAGGGAGAGAAAAGGCCGCAATGAAAGAGGCGGCAGGCACGGAATGGAAGCCCACGCATGATGGCAAAGGCTTGGGTACTGGAGCTGTGGGGACACGTTTAAGAGAGAGAGTCTGAGGTGTGGGGACATGTGCTGAGCAAACACCACATCAGGCTGCCTGTGTCCGTTTCCACTCTATCTTTTTGTCTCATTTTTTCTGCTTCTTCCATAATAGCGCTAAGCCTGGGGGCGGACGCCAACACTGGAGCAGAGAGGACTGTAGCAGCCGGCAGGCACTTCCAACACACCGAAAGGCTGTCTGTGCACGGGAGCAGTGCGACGACCACATACGCACAAGGTCCCGAGCTTCCACTCTCACGCAGCAGCACCAGGCGGCCTACCTGGAGCACCCACTCAACCTCTCCCTCTCAAAGAGCACATCCTGTGGGTGAGAATGAACTGCCAGGGGCTCTCCCCCCCTTGAAAATGGCTGGAAAGGGTGGAGCAGACCGTGGGACACACCTGGGCTCACACACACGGATTCATAGCTTTTGTCTCCTACGTGCTCTCTTCTTCTCAAACAAGTCAAAACCAAGTAGCGAGTAGCTGGGACCACCCTTTCCTGACCTGGAAAGAGCCCTCAGTCTCTCTGTAACCCAAGCAATCGGGATTTAATGAGCATGTTTATCCAATGAAGTACAATACTGCCCCCTACTGGTCACAAACAGCCCAGTCAACACGGGTCACCTCCCCAGATCCCAGGTTAGTTTTTCTTTGGGAAGACATCAGGAGCTAGACAGAATCTACTATGTGGTAATGGCAGTGAACTAAAACTAACTTCCCAGTTTATTCAACATGACATGGAAGGTTCTGCTGCCATCCAGCAAGGTCACTGTAAAGGTATTTAGTCGTTGGATTTGGACTGGATGACCTCTATGGTTCCTAGCAACTTGCAGATCCAATGTGTTCATGAAAACTCAAATCATAATGAATTAGAAGCCAAAGAATTATGTCCACTGTGGCTGGATCTTCAAAGGTTACATACTACTTGAGAAAATTGCTCATAGATGCAGAGTTTCACCAGGCAGTGGTCAGTATTTATTAATGATCTTTCATTAGTCCTGAGACATTTTCTTATTTTTGTATTTTTTAACAAATATTTTATTTATTATTTAAAAACTCACCAGAGAGAGAGCACGTGCGCACGTGCATGCAAGCCTCTGGGTCCAGGACTTGAATCATGGTTGGCCAAGTGGGAGTCCAGCGCCTTAACCACCACACCACTTGCCAGCCTGTGTTTTTATTTTAGAATCTCGGAAACCAAGTTGTATCTTATAATCACTGACATTTCATAGTGAAAATGGCATCTGATTTTTCTCTAAGTGGCACATAATAATGTACCTTACAATCAGTAACTTCCTGGATTCAATTAAAGGCAGTAAAATCTGGGATAAAAAAAATATAAAAAACTGAATAAAGAGTCAGCAGGTGGTATGGTGGTTAAGGGCGCTGAACTCCCACATAGCCGACCACGGTTCAAGTCCAGAACTTGGCGGCTTGCTTTCTCACTTTCTTTTTCTCTCTTACTCTGTCTCTCTGGTCAAAAAAAAAAAAAAAAGACAATAAACCATTTTTTTAACTGAATAATAGTTAATTTCCGAACAATGAAGCATTCCAAAAGGAAAGACAGGTAAGCACCATACTCACAGGTGTCAAGAAATCTGCAGAATACTTGGCCATAATCACATTTAAAACATCGAGCCCAGCCGTGTGGTGTGGGCAACGGGGCACCACTGCGCAATGCTGGAGGCGTAATGGGGCTGGGGTTGGGATCCCGGGTCTATCTGGACACACCTGTGCGCCTGTGTGTGCCTGTGGTCCTGGCTGGCTGGGAGCCGGCAGCAGGACTGTGCCATGGCAAGACGCTGTTGAGGGTCTCCCTCCCCTAACCCTCCATGAAAGAAATAACTTGGAAAAAATCTATATGCCAAAAAAATCAGAAACACATAAAAGGATACTAAAATCTAATATAGCGAGAGATCTTAAAAATTAGTTAAAAAGAACAGTAACAGAACAATGAAGAAAAAGCATCTTCCAAAATACGAATGGCCAATAAATATATGAAAAAAATCTCTTATTAATAATCAAAGATTAGTACCCAAAAAAAACATTTTTACTTACCAAACTGAACATTTGAAAAGTAGTAATGACTTATATAAAACTGCTATTTTTGTAGGTCAAAACAACTGAAACTCGACAATTTCACACAAGTCAATCTAATGTCTAGAGTTGGAGTAGAAAAACGAGTGCTCTCACGCAGTGCTGGAGAGTCTGTAAACTGAACCAAGCTTTCGGAGTGACAATTGGAAATGTGCTTTAAGTCTTTAAAACATTCATATACTTCAATCCAATAATTCTATTCCTAGCAACACATTCTTTTTTTATTTGGAGAGGTTTTTGCTATAGGGCATGTTCACTCATCAGAAAGACAGAAAGCAAGAAATCACTCCCCGGGGGGATGGCCACGCTGCAATCCCTTCTCCTCCATTCTCCTCTTGGGATCTTGGGCACGCATGCACGCACATGTGCCTGGCGTGAGTTTAAGCCACTGGGCCCAGTACACGAACCGCGGTTGACTACATGGGAGTCCAGCGACATAGCCATTACACCAACAGCTGGTCCCGATATATATATATATATTTTATAACTTTTCTTTTTTAATAATTATTTTATATATTCATTCTTTTGTTTGTTTGTTTGTTTTTAATTTAACCAGAGAGAGACAGAGGGTGAGAGTGATAGAGGAAGTGAGAAGGCAAGCCACCAGATTCAGGACTCGAACTCTGGTCGGCTATGTGGGAGTGTCCAGCGCCTTAACCACCACGCCACCTGCTAGTCCTGGTCCTGATATATTTTATCAGAGGGAAAAAGGAGAGAGAGAACTGTTATGGAATAAACGAGATGTAATGGACAAGAAAACAAGATACAAGATGTAGAATGTCTCTGGATTCTAATTAAAACAAAACAACTATAACCAGAAAAGCATGTATAATCAAAGAATATTTAAGGATATAGGGTCATGTTCATTTCATAAGTCAAGTGAAATTAAGAGCATATAAAATGAAATGTTTATTATAATCCCAATGAAAGTCTGGACAGTTGTCCTTGTTTTAAGAAGCTCCACCGTTAGGTCACGTGCATTGTCCAGGTAGAAAATACTATTCCTCTCCATCAACAGACTTGTTGAGCCTGCAGGATCTAAGAATGTTTAAGGTACGTACGGTCTTCCCTATAGGAAGCTATAATAAAATCTAATTGGAAAGATACAATACATTCTTCTATCTTGTTTGTTTGTTTTTGCCGTAGGGTGTGTGTGTTCACGAGAAAGAGGCAGAAGGTGAGAAATCACCTCCAGGGGATGGGCACACGGCAATCCCTCCTCCTCTCAGGATTTTGGGCATATACGCACGCACACCTGGCATGTTGCTCAAGCCACCAGGTCTGGAACTTGAACCAAGGAGTCGGCCATGTGGGATCCAGGGCCTTAACCTCCCGCCACCTGCTGACCCTTATTCTTATCTGTTTAGGGCCCAAATTTCAAGCAATCACTTAATCTAGGCTCAAAGGAAAGAATGTGTTCAGGGAAATCTTCTGGAAGATATGACACTGCAGGTGGGTCTTTGAGGATGGGAAGAGTAAGGAGGCAGAGGCAGGGTGCCCGGGGCCAATCTGCTAGACACGTGCAGAGCAGTCTAGTGGGAGCAGAAGGTGGGGAACTGCTAGGTGGTGAGTCTGGGGTTACTCTCTAGCAGGCCTTAAACACATCTTGGCGCCTAGACCAGAGCTGACCCCAGAGGTGATGGCAGCAGGCACGTTTTTGTCTCCCAGCAAGCAGGTGATATGGTCAAAGTAGTGTTTTCAGATGGACCCAGAAGCCGCTCAAGACAGGCATGGGAGTGAAAGCAAGGCAGTCAGGCAAGACAGGCCAGGAGGTCACTATGAGGGGAGACTTGGGGTGCAGGACTAGGTGTGGCAAAGGGCCCTGCACGAGCGTGGGCTTGGCCTGGCCAAGAGCAGGGAGGAAGAGGCCCAAGCTGGGTGGTTCCAGGTAGGAGGAAGACAGCCAGACAGCAGTAAGGGAAAGACGGACGGAACGGGTTCTCCGTGCTGGCTCTCTTCCGACACCTCTGCTGCTTCTCAAGTCTCCCTGGCAGCACTCCGCCATCCTCGGCACGAGGGGCATGAAGGGCTGGCAAGGCTCTGCGAGGAGCTCAGTTAGACATTCGGTACTTGAGGTGACAGCAGAGTGACTGACGATCACCTCGGATCAACCACCCAGTACATTATTAATTGGAGACATAAGACAGGAGTTCCAGAGACGAGAGTAGAGATGCTGGCCGGAGAGCCACTCGCCCAGCAGTGACAGCTGACAGGAATGGCGTGCCATGAACTTTGTGGGAGAACGGTGGAGGGAGCAGGGAACCGGGGTGAACTCCTAGAGAACGCCATTCCTTACAACACCGAAGAAACTCGTGGAGTCCCAAAAGGCAGAGGAATACGCGGGAAGCAGACTAGCGCAGCCTCTTGGAAGTGGAGACAAGGACAGTGGCCACGAATGCTGTGGAAAGATACTGGAAAACACTGGAAGGCAAGGCTCAGGTCCAGCGACAAAAGGCGGGGTGCCTGCGTGTCTGCGGGCTTGACAGAAAGGCCCGTGGAAGGTGAAAGGTTGAAAAGGCTGCAAAGGCAGATGAGAACATGATCCCAGACAGGGCAGGGGCATTGAAAAGAGAGATGACATGGCTTCGGGAGGGAAGAAAGGCACTTGGCAGGAGTCGGTGTGCAGTAAGTGTATCTGGAAAGAATGACGCTAGGACATGAACGAATAGCGAGTTATTCTCATGGGACAAGTACTCGAGCTGCGAGTTCCACTTAGTAGTAAAGGGAGTAGCCTGAAGGACTTAAAGACGTGAATCATCTCCACGGGACCAGCAGATGGGGTACTGATTATGCTGCTGGATTCCCACATGGTCAATCATGGTTTGAGACCCAGACCTGAAGGCTCGAAACTCATGCCGGGCGCGTGTGCCAGAGGAGAATGGAGGTGAAGGGATTAGTGTGGCCATCTCCCTGGGTGGTGATTTTTCGCTTTCTGTCTCTCTGTCACTCTAGCGAGCACATATACCTTGTAATAAAATCTTTCTAAAAAAAAAAAAAAAAGTAAAAAGACATAAATCATCTCCAAATGTCATCTTAAACCAACTCAACAGGAAGGGCCGGCAGGTGGTGTGGTGGTTAATAAGGGCACTGGACTCCCACAAGACTGACCATGGTTCAAGTCCCAGATCTGGTGGCTTGCTTTCTCACTTTCCCTCTTTCTCTCACTCTGTCCCTCTCTGGGCAAATAAAAGTAAATAAAGTTAAATAAAATAATTCTTTTAAAACAAAAATGAACTCAACAGGGGACCAACAGATGGAGTAATAGTTACATCACTGGACTCCCATGTAGTTGACTGTGGTTCGAGTCCTGGACCCAGCAGCTTTAAACTCATGCTAGGCGTGTATGCATGTGTACCCAAAATCCCAATAGGAGAATGTAGGAGAAGTGATTGTGGTGTGGCTATGCCCCCTGGGTGGTAATTTTTTGCTTTCTGTCTCTCTGGCAAGTGCACATGCCCAGTAGCAAAAATCTCTCTTTAAAAAAAAAAAACAAAAAACTCAACAGTAGGGACCAATAGATGGTGGACCTGTTACATTCCTGGACTCTCACATGGCTGACTGCAGTTCAAGTCCTGGACCCAGTGGCATGAAAACCATGCCAGGTGCATGTGAGTGCATGTCCAAGATCCCAGGGGAAGAAGAGAGGAGAAAGGATTGCGGCATGGCTACCCTCCCAGAGACGTGCTTTCTCACTTTCCCTTTCACTGTGTCTATCTCTCTCTCTCTAGTGAACATACATGCCCTAAGGCAAAAACCTCTTTAAAAAAAAAAAATCTCAACAGTACATTTGACAAAAAGTCAGCTTTAAAAAAAACCAAAAAGCTAGTAAACGAAAATAAAAACAATAAAACCTGACATCGGCATTTCTCTGCAGCTATCAAGTACTAAGACAGAAATGCAGAAAGAAAACCAACTTGCAGGGCTAGCCTGTGGCATGGCGGTTACGGTAGCTGGGTCCCAGATGGTCAGCTGCACTGTGGTTCAAAGCCCAGACCCGGCAGCTGAAGAAACAAAATCCTGTAAGGAGGGAGAAAGGGAGGGCTGCAGCGTGACCATTCTCCATGGGAGTGCTGTCTCACTTCCCCTCTCTCTCCTATCTCTGGCAAGTACACACATCCTCTGGCAAATTAAAAAAAACAACAAAGAATACAGATCTGTAGGGGGCACACATGCTTTTAGACCAGTAGACCAGCTAGCCACTGAAGATCCGACTTTTGCTGAGTCACAGCCCTTTCTGAGCCTCGATCCCTACTCTGCCTGCCCTGCCAGGCTGCTGTGAATGAGGGTGAGTGGAGGAACAATGCACGCACGAAGCCGCTGCACACACGTGGGCCTCCTTCACCGTCTACACCGAGCCGGCAGACATCCTTGGGCACCATGGCGTGAAGGCAGGCAGATGCCAGCAAGCGGCGACAGACATAGTCCCTGCTATCTAGCATGCTGTGGGGGACGAGCATGAAGAGGCCACGTTGGTGACTGCTGAGTGTTCACAAGGCACATGAAGAATGAGAGGGAGGCCTTCCATAGATGAGATTCGGCTGTTTTTTAACATCGGTATTGGAGCCTGGAAAAACGTTTATGATGCCACGTTTCACATAAGCCCAAGGGGATACACTCACCTCAGCTATCAACAACAAAGCATCTTCCTTGAAGTGGAACCCTTTCATTTTATCTTCAATTTCCTGCTGGGTCCTTAAGTTCCTCTCCAAAGCGAACGACGTCTGCTGGGATTGAGTGAGCTGAAGCAAAAGCCTGAAAAACCCAAAGTCCCGGTGTACAGGCTCCAATAAAGAAAAGCACGAGGGAAAGTTCGCAAAGACCAGGTCTTCAACTGGACGCGAGTCCCACTAGGCCAGCGAGAAGGCACCCACCCTCACTAGGACCAACAGTCCAACCCCTACTGCTCCTTTCTCGGGGTGAACGGCCAACTTTACACTGGAGAGTCACTGTCTCTAAACCTGCAGACCAAGGAACCAGCAGTTAGCATAACGGCTGTGTCGCTGGACTCCCACGTAGTCGACCGTGGTTCTAGTCCTGGACCCGGTGGCTTAAACTCACGCCGGGCACGTGTGTGTGCATGCCCAAGATCCCAAGAGGAGAACGGAGGAGAAGGGATTGCGGCATGGCCATTCCTCCTGGGAGGGTGGTTTCTCGCTTTCTATCTCTATGTCTCTCTGTCTTTCTGGTAAGCACATGCGCCCTACAGCAAAAATCTCTCCAAAAAAAAAGAAAACTGTAGACCCAAACTTCTCAAAGAAATCTTTACAGAGCAAAACCTCAAAATCTTCAGGGAACACCACCTCGACTTCCTATAAAGCTGAGTATTGAAAGCATAATTAATTTGGAGTTAAAAGAACAAGCCTCCCAATCAAAGACTCCTCCCACACAAGTGTCTGGATTTCTCCCTTTCAAGTCGGCGTCCTCTGGCGCCTCCAGCTTTGGGACCCACAGCGATTTGCCCGTCAGGGCCATTAGACTCACCAGCACATGTCAACTACCAGGGCAGGGCCAGATCCTTGATGACCCCACGTGACCACTGAGCAAATGCTGTGCCACCAAACTTCCCATCGAGAGCACAGCCTGGTCTCTTCATTCTTCCTCCTGTCTGGGCTCCTTCTCTTTTTTTAAAAAAAATACTGACTATGCAGATTTTTCTAATTTTCCTGATCTCCCTGGCCCCTACCACTCTGCCCAGAAGCACTCGGCTCTCCTGTCATATGGACGACTGTCCCCCTGCCCGGGACACTGAGATGCTGGTGAGCAAAGCCCACAGGTGCCTGCCTCGCACAGTTTAAGGAGACACTGCAAACACGAGATTTCAGACAGTGCTAAGTGCTGGCAAGAAGTTGGAGACAGGTGGTTTCAAGGTCCCCTCTTAGTGCCTTCCCGAGAACCAGTCAAGCCAAGGCCTGGGGGGAGCTGGCAAGGGAATACATGGGAGAGTGGGCTTCTTGGCCAGCGGAAGGAGGCCCTCACACAATGACCAGCTAGACAGGTTTGGAAACCATGAACATCAACATAGCTGGACCTCAGTCGGAAGAAGACCTTAGAGCATATCACCACATCACCACTGTGCCGTGGAGCCCACCCGAGGTGCACGTCTTTACATTTTCCCATGTTCTAGCAGGATCCTTTGAACATGTGTCATTTCAGTGTCGATGACTTAGAAACAAAGCTGTATTTGCTCAAGAATAGAAGTTACGTCTTTGCTTAAGAAGCTGGATCCCAGGACCAGCAGATGGAGTAATGACTACGTTGCTGGACTCCCATGAAGTCAACCACGGACCCGGTAGCTTAAATTCACACTGGGTGCATGTGCGTGTGTCCCCAAGATCCTGAGAGGAGAATGGAGGAGAAGGGATTGCGGCATGGCCATCTCCCCCTGGGGGGTGATTTCTCGCTTTCTGTCTCTGTTTGTTTCTTTCTGGTGAGCTCATGCGCCCTATAGCAAAAACCTCTCCAAAAAAAAAAAAGAAGCTAGATCCCACATGGTGACCGTGGTTTGAATCCCCAGCCCGGTCTGCCTGAAACACACCAGGCACACGCATGGGTGCCCCAGATCCGACAGGCTGGAGGACTGGAGGAAGGGGATCATGGTGTGACCAGACCCCGTGGAGGGTTCTCTCCCTCTCTCACACACACATACATGTATGCACACACACTATCACAAGTAAAGGAGAAAAAATGTACACCAAGTTTTCCGGCCTAGAACTTTTTAAAGCTTAAAAATAGAAAAATAAACCTTTGCTCTGCGCTTGTCACCATGCTAACCCATTCTGCTTACCTGGCTCGAATGAAGGAGGCGCAGGCTTTCATCTGAGTCTCCGCCCACGCCGCCTCTGTCTTCTCTGCCACACAGGTTTGAGTGTCTGTAAGAGCTGTTTTCGCATTTTTCTGGCTATTACGGCTACTTGCTTCTATAGAAAACACGGAGCACTCGGGCAAGGTTTCAGGGAAACACAAAGGACAGTCTCTTCCCGAATGTGGACAGGAGCATTTGATAGTGCTGCCGCTCGGGCTGAGACGGGCCTGTGTCTGAGATGACGCCAATGATGCTGGACGAGCTGGCCTGAGATCCAGGTAAGCCTCTGCCAACTTGCCCCAGTTCCAAGGATTAAAAGGGTGCAATGAAATCAGTTTTTGCAGGCAGAAAATTGTTTTCTCCAAGTTCCGCAAGCCTGAACAAATAGCAAACTGAAGGGAGAGCACAGTGGTTAAATGGTCTGTGTTGGTGGCTTGATTTTCCTAAGGAGAAAAGGAAAAAAAAGATTAAAAACTTTAAACTATAAAATGTTTCCTATACAAAAATGAAGATGCCTAAAAACCTCAAATGTGTATGTTACAAGTTAGAAGCACCTTTCAGTAGCTATGCATGAAGAATGAACAAAATGCATCTCAAAAGATCTCATGTTTGAAACCACAAGCCCGGAGAAATACATAGTACCTAGCAAAACCGTCACGAGCCGGCCCAGACGACTTAACTTCCGAACAGCCTAACGAGTCACAGGATAATGGCCTGACAAAGTTCAGCTCTAAAAATATAAATGTCAGTGTATTTTCAACTTCGATCATAATCTTTCCTGTTTTAAGGCAGCTATCTGAAAGACCCATGCCAATTATCTTCAACTCTGGCCGGATGGTTCCATTTTAGTATTCAAGGCTTTCTGAAAATCCAAGAGTAATTTCCTTGAGGATTTGAACCAACTCCATTTCCAACTTTTATTTGGCTTAGGCGTCTTAAACAGGATAACCCTGAAGCTCCCCGAGCCTCACAACACATCCTAATTGAATCCAAATGCCTTCCCTAGTAACTACTGGGTCTTTGGAAAAGTCATGATGCATTTTCGCACAGGAGAACATAGAAAATACATCACGACTTTTCTGATGATCCAGTATTTCCAAGGCCAATTAATTTTGGCCAGAGGGGGTTGTCTGGTTTCCTTCTGATCAGAAAATCCTCTTTACGTGTCCTTAACCAGACCCACCACCTCTTGCCTAAGTGCCATATGACAAATGCCCTCTGGGTTAGGAAAACAGGCCTGCTTTTCCTACGTTAACCTACAGAGCGCAAGTGGCAGGTTAAAAAGACCTTCGAGTTGATGTGAAGCCTGAGGAACGCCTAGCCCACTAGCCCCAGCTCAAGCGACCGCAGACCCCACACCGAGCTATCCACCGCGAAGCCCGTGGAAACTGGCAGAAATGGGGAAGTGGTAGCCCATGGATGGTCCTAAATATTCCAATGTTAAGTGAAAACATGAAATAAGTAAGCCCCACGCAACAAGTTTGGTGAGTCACCTTCTCGAGAACTTACATAGAAGTTGTGAGCACAAAACGTTCGTTTCCTGAGCGGCAGGGGTGCCAGGACCCGCTGTCTATCTGGTTTAGTGCAGTATACTGACCCGTCCCCTACAGAATGCGAGGGGACAATAACCACTGAGAGAGAACACAGAAATGGGTCAGAGCCAGTAACAAAAGCAGAGGCTCCTCTAGCAGGGAAGAAATTAAAAAAACCAAAACACAGGGCTCAGGAAATGGGGACAGTGTGCACGTAGGCAGGGCCCACTGCGACAGAGACCCAACCACAGGGGCGAGACCCCAGCAGTCCTCCCTGGGGGTGAGGACCCAGAAGCCTCACGAAAGTTCTCAGTTGTGACTTGGAGCCGAAGGTCTTCTCGCTGGTGCTCCTTCCTCCTGTTTGGTACCTGTCCTGAGCTTAGGAGACCTGGCACCTGCTGGCTGGCAACAGAGTCTTCTCTGAACGACAGAAACAGAAATTCCCTGAGCTAGAAGGAACCACAGAGATAACCCAGCCCCTGCCAGTGATCAAGCTGCCAGTGCCTGTGACAGTCGAGGCACAGAGGATGGAGCGCCACAATGACAGGCATAGGGTGCTGTGGAGAGTGTCGACAGAAAGGCAGAAAGGTCACTGTGTTTAGAAAACGGGACTGATGGGACCAGCAGTTAGAGTAATGGCTATGTCGCTGGACTCCCACGTTGTCGACTGCGGTTCAAGTCCCGGACCCGGTGGCTTAAACTCACGCCGGGCGCGTGTGCGTGCGTGCCCAAGATCCCGAGAGGAGAATGGAGGAGAAGGGATTGCGGCATGGCCATCCCCCCTGGGGGGTGATTTCCTGCTTTCTGTCTCTCTGTCTCTCTCTGTCTGTCTGGCGAGCGCACGCGCCCTATAGCAAAAACCTCTCAAAAAAAAAAAAGAAAGAAAAAAGAAAATGGGACTCAAAGAGGCGAGACTGTGGTTGATTTGCAAACCAGGGAGACTGGAAGCAAACATGATTAAATCCCATCAAGTTCAATGTTAGGTCAATGCTTCCTTCACAAGGGAGTCTGCGTTCCAGCTTCAGAATGAACCCACAATTAGTAAAGAAGGGAAAACAAAGGACAAAACGCAGCTGTTTCCCATGTTCTTAAAGACAGTTACCACCGGGGATTCCTCACAATGCAAGAGGCTTAGGTTCTACACGGTGCGCCCCGGCACAGAGGTTGGGGGTCTCTCCCAGTTAACGAGATGAAGAATGGCAGCTCAACTGCACGCATGCTTTGGGCTGACCTCTGGTCAGCGACATCCACAGGCTTCGATACCAGGACCACAGAGCCTCGCTAATTCCCTGAGGGAGAAAACCAGTCATCACGAACTAGGATTGGCCAATTTAGACCAACCTCCGTATAAAATGGACAGAACAATCAAAACAAGTAAACCATACATGCCTCACCCTAAAACAAGAGCACACGAGGAAAAATATTACAAGAGAATGATTATGTCTACAGCTCCAAATTCCCCCTCGTCATGGTAGTGTGTTATCCTACTGACAATTTTATTTTTGCTTATCCAAATCCATATATTTTGCTATTAGAAAAAAGGTTTTGTTTTGAGAAAATAAGCTATTCAGCCATCCTTGATACAAGAGAGCATGTGAAATAAGCAACAGAACCACTCACCAGGTTTGTAGCAATCTCCAGAGCTTCCACATGCCTCCCCAGATGGGCCAGACACCGAGCTTGGCCTTCCTGGACATCCCTTTTCATGGCAAAATTAGTACATGACAATTTTTCAGAGATACTGGAATACTCCTCCAGTGCTTTCTGGAAATGGTTTATTAAATAAAGAAAAAAGAGGGTGACAAACATGACGGAAAAAAGGATTCAGCATAGGGATGGTTTTTTCCTAGGTACAAGGTAATCTGATCCAACAATGAACTGAAGACAGCTTAAGAACTTTTGTTTTTATACTTATTTATTTTTTTAAAAGTTTTTTTTTGCTACAGGGCACATGCGCTCGCCAGACAGAGATAGAGAGACAGAAAGCGAGAAATCACCCCCCAGGGGGGATGGCCACGCTACAATCCCTTCTCCTCCATTCTCCTCTCGGGATCCTGGGCACGTACACACACGAGCCTGGCATGAGTTTTAAGCCACTGGGGACACGAACTGCGGTCGACTACGTGGGAGTCCAGTGACATAGCCATTATGCTAACTGCTGGTCCCTATACTTGTTTATTTATTTTTAAAAGCTAGAAATGGAGGGCCAGTCGGTGGCTAAGGTGGCTGAAGCCCACGTGGCCAACTGCGCATTTCGAATTCCAGACCCAGCAGTTTGGTAAAGAAGCTGGGTACAAGTGTGTATGTGTACCCAAACTCCCAAGAAGAGAATGGAAGAGAAGGGACTGTGGTATGAACATCTACCCTTGAGACTACTTCATCGCTTTCCCTCTCTGTGTCTCTATCCAGCAAGAACATGTACCCTACAAAACATTTTTTTAAAAGAAAACAGAAAAGGTAGGGAAGGAATGGCTGAGACTATAACCATTATGACCAGGGAAAGTGTCACAACAGAGCAGAAAAAGCATTCTGCAGCCAATTAGACCAGGTTTTCAATCCTGGCCTTGCCACTAGTCTGATGTGTAACTTTTTTAGCAGCTACGAACAACTGGATTCGTGAAGATGAACTGAGATACACATGCAAAGCAACCTGGCCTCTGGTCGTTAGTACTGCCCTTTGCTTATACACGTAGGAGTGCTTTGTGGCGCTAAGTCCCCATTGGAGGCTCTCGGATAATGAGGAGATACTGAACCTGGGGAAACAGACCTATAAGGACCCCAGAAAATTCATCACAGCTATGGAAAAGTAAACAAATTATTGGGTTAACAGAAAAGTCATCACTTACTTTTGTTTTTTTTTTTTTTCCATAAAAACACACGTCATGACTTTTCTGACTACCCAATACATACAGCCACGAAGAAGAAGACAGAAACTTGGGGGTCTGAGATTACAAACACACATAACTAGGGAACCAGCAGTTAGCGTAATGGCTATGTCGCTGGACTCCCACGTAGTCGACCGCGGTTCGTGTCCCAGACCCGGTGGCTTAAAACTCACGCCTGGCGCGTGTGCGTGCGTGCCCAAGATCCCGAGAGGAGAATGGAGGAGAAGGGATTGCGGCGTGACCATCCCCCCTGGGGGGTGATTTCTCGCTTTCTGTCTCTATGTCTCTCTCTGTCTGTCTGGCGAGGGCACGCGCCCTACAGTAAAAATCTCTCCAAAAAAAAAAAACAAACACACATAACTAAAGATTAAACTGATCTTTGCACCAACACTCACAGGAGTTAGCACACTCACTTACATATGCTATAACTGATCAAACTAGCACAGTCTTATCTGTGCCGAATTCTACCTGATACTCTCGCTGTCTGTAGGCCAGGTCCCCTCTGAATTTCTTGAGAGTCAGGGCTTCGACCTCATCACTGCTCTCCGCTTCTTCGTAAAACCACTAGAAATCATGAAAACGGCAGATTATAGAGTGAATGAAGCTGTGCTTTTCCACATCATCACCTGGAGCCATTTCCCATAATACGATCAACTCTCAAAAGACTTACTTCTTCAGAATGAGACTCAGGGAAAACCATGTGACAAAAAACAATGATTTTGGTGACTGCCCAGTTTTTATTTTCACGTGCAATTAACATACCATAGTGCTCCCTCTCCAAAAAAAGAGCATGGTGCATATAGTTTCATCTACAGCCTTCTCAGCCTGGGGCTGTGGAATCTGGACCCTATACTTATCTAGTACAGTTCACACTGGTTTTCAAAATGGGATCTACTGGGACCAGCAGATGGCGTAATGACTATGTCACTGGACTCCCATGTAGTCAGTCGATCGTGGTTTGAGTCCCGGACTCAGTGGCTTAAACTCATGCTGGGGGCATGTGCATGTGTGCCCAAGATCCCGAGAGAATGGAGGAGAAGGGATTGTGGCGTGGCCATCCCCCGTGGGGGGGGTGATTTCTCACTGTCTCTCTGTCTTTCTGGTGAGTGCATGTGCCCTATGGCAAAAACTTCTCCAAAAAAAAAAAAAAAAAAAAAGGGACCTATTTTTAGGTGGCGTGGTGGTTAAGGTGCTGGATTCCCACATGGTTGACCATGGTCTGAGTCCCGAACCCAGGGGCTTGAAAATCACGCCATGCATATGTGCATGCATGCCCAAAATCCCAAGAGGAGAATGGATTGTGCGGTGACTAGCCCCCCAGGGGGTGACTTCTCACTTTCTTTCTGGTGAGTACACGTTCCCTATGTAAAAATCTGAAAGAAAGGGGGGAGGTCTATTTTCTCGTAAAGAAATCTAGAATAGATGGAATAGGGATTGACAATTCTTTATGGGAAAGCCATGGGAACGAATTACGGTTATGGTGTTACTATCAAAATGTTTTGAAGGCCAAGAAAAAGGAATCCAAGCAAAGAAAGGGATAGAAATTGAGGCTGAAAGGAGGCTTTAATGCAATCAAATATGGAAGACCTAGACAAGAAAAGTCTAAGGAAAAGCCCATTTTAAACTCTCTCTCTCTTTTTTTTAAAGAGGTTTCTACCTTAGGGCACATGTACTCACCAGAGAGAGGAAGAGACAGAGACAGTGAGAGGGAAAACGAGAAAGTACGGTCACACAGCAATCCTTTCTCCTCTATTCTCCTTCCAGGATTTTGGGCACACACGCACCCAGCATGAGTTTCAAGTCACCAGATCTGGGATTCGAACAGCAGTTGGCCATGTGGAAGTCCAGTGATGTTACTGCTACACCATCTGCTGGCTCCCCATTTGGGAGCTTTATTAGCTTTTTGTGTGTATTTAAATGCCATGGCTAGAAAGGAAAGTGAGACATGAGAAAAAGCAGTTGGTGTGCACATTCATCCTGCTCCAAGGTGTCTCATACCCTCTTACAGGAAAGCACACTGAGGCTGAAGGAAGCCGATCCCAGCTAAACACGATACTGGGTCGTCAGGAGAGTCATGACACATTTGGCTTAGCAAAACAGAGAAAAATACATCATGACATTCCTTGACAGCCTAATTCATTTTTTTAAAATAATTATTTAATTTTATTTATTCATTCATTTATTTTAATTTGACCAGACAGAGACACAGAGAGAGAGAGAGAGAGGGAAAGTGAGAAAGCAAGCCACCAGGTCCAGTATTTGAACCACAGTTGGCCATGTGGGAGTGTCCAGCGCCTTAACCACCACGCCACCTGCTGGCCCCGAGCCTAATTCATTTGTGATGGCTCTACCATCACATCAAAATTGCTTCATTTTATTTTTCTTTCTTTCTTTCTTTTTTTGAGAGGATTTTTGCTATAGGACGCAAGAGATAGAGAGAAAGAAAGCAAGAAATCGCCCCTCCCCGGGGGGATGGCCACGCCACAGTCTTGTCTTCTCCATTCTCCTCTCGGGATCTTGGGCATGCACACACACACGCCCAGCCCAGCGTGAATTTTAAGCTGCTGGGTCCGGGACTTAAAGTGTGGTCAACTATGTGGAAGTCTAGTGATGTAACCATTATGCCATCTGCTGGTCCCTTATTTATTTATTTCTTTTCTTAGAGAGAGATTTTGCTACTAGGGTTTGTGCACTCAATGCGAGACAGACAGAAAGCGAGAAATCACCCCCTGGGGGGATGGCCGCGCTGCAATCCCTTCTCCTCCATTCTCCTTTCAGGATCTTGGGCACACATGCACACGTACCCAGCGTGAATGTCAAGCTGCTGGGTCCAGGCCTGGGTTGGACCCTAGCTACGTGGGAGTCTCATGCCTCAACAACTCGCCCACCCCACTTGGTTCTGTTTCTGAAAGAGTCACCTAAGTATCAACCACCTCCAGTTACCTTAGTAAAATTCTTTTTTCTCCTTGGCCTGATCCATCCCAGTGGGGAAAGCTGGGAAGCAGCTTCTCTGTTCTCTCAGTAACTCAAGTCTAAGCACTTAAGCCATCACACCTTTAAACTCTACAGTCGCATCCTACTTTACACTAGCCAGTCTCAAATTTCTGCGTAATAACTACACAGTTATCATCCTTCATCATACGGTCATTATTTGGTGAGCCGGGAAATGGTCAAGCAAAAAGTGTTCCAAATGATTACTTTTATCCCTCTACCCACTGCAGGCCTGCAAGAATCCAGACAGGGGATGTCTTTAAATCCCTCTCTAATGATAGAAAGGAAGGAAGAACTGTGAAGGGTGGGACTGAGGTCCAGGGCAGGCCAAGGCAGACAGGTGACCAGGCACGGACAACAGGCAGGACTAACCCAAACTCTCGGTATTACTCCTAGGGATTGAATCCAGCACGGCTTGGAATAAGGCCTCTTAGAGTTGGTTTATGAGCAGTGCGTTTTTTTCTTTTTTTTGTTTGTTTGTTTTTTAAGAGGTTTTTGCTATGGGGCACGTGCGCTCACCAGACAGAGAGGGACAGGGAGACAGAAAGCGAAAAATCATCCCCCAGGGGGGATGGCCATCCCACAATCCTTCTCCTCCATTCTCCTCTCAGGATCTTGGGCTCGCATGCACAGGCGCCCGGCGTGATTTTAAACCACTGGGTCTGGGACTCGAACCGCGGCTGACCATATGGGAGTCCAGCAACATAGCCATTGTGCCAACTGCTGGTCCCAGCAGTGCGTTCTCATATTCACACAGCAAAGGAACTGGTAAGTCAAGTGAGCTGGGGGGTTTTACCATAAGCACAGAGCACATCTTACCAGGCCAAGGACTTTCATATCCATCATCTCACTTCGCTCTCAACATAACCCTGGAGCCACCAAGTATTCTGTTTGCCAAATAAGAAACTGACAGCGTGAAAGGCAGATGGTAAAGCCAACACCAGAATTCAAGGGTCCTACCTCACAGCCCGAGCTTTTTTATGCTCTACCACGACTTCCCAAGCCCAGTCCCTGTTTCTAGCCTACTGAGAGGAGCACCAGCAATAACTGAAAGACAGCAAGTGGTGGGAGGAGAATGCAGCTGGGATCAAACATGCACGCACTTTGCTCATTACCAAGTGCCTGGCATCTGTGCCTACAATCGTGGTTAGCAGACCAGCACCGGGCCTGGGATACTTCGTACTTCATAAATACTAGCTGTTCGTGGTGAGATGAGAATCGCACTCATGAATGATACCAAGATTGCTTGCATAGTCACTCTACCTCTCAAGGAGTTCCTATTACGAGCAAAACCGGCTAGGCACTGCAGAGGGCATCAAGTTAAGAACCCGCTCTCAGGTGATCATTTAGCCCTTCGGGTCTAGGGGCCTTATGGGAACACTGACGAGTGCTTTAATAGAAGCTATAAGGTGGGAAGACGGACAAAGATTGAAAAACTTGGTTAGAAAAGGGACTCAGACGACTTCCTGGAAGAGGCAGCATTTACAGTGTGTCCTGAGAATCGGCTATAACCTGAGTCTGACGGTCAGGGCAGAGCTGGCGTGGGCGGGGAGTTCACCCGGCACGGGCGTACTGCAGGGCCAGGGAAGGCCAAGGGGAGCCTTGGAGCTTTCAGGGCTGGGGCGAACCTCCGCCAGGCTTACAGAACGCCCGGCGGGAGTCGAACCGCCGGCACCGCATTGGTTTGGCGTACAGGCCCCGGATGTGGTTCGGGAACGCGGCTGCTCCGTGCAGGGGGCGGGAGGACCTGCGTGGGAACAGGCTCGGGCGGATAGGGCTGCACGCAGAAGCCAGGGTCAGGATCCGGCGCTGTTGGGTTGGACCGCGGAGGGCGAGGCCGGGGTTCGGGGCAAGACGAGCAGGTCCCGTGCTCTCACCTGCGGCTCGCAGCGCCTGGCGCGGGAGCGCACAGGC
>NW_006160057.1:2689306-2692837 GCF_000334495.1 Tupaia belangeri chinensis
GGCCCGGCCCGCCGCTCCCGGTGGTCTTCAAACACCGAGTCCTCGAACTCGCCGCCAAACAACCAGCCCTCGCTCTCCATCGCGCGCCCACGGCCGGGGCAACGAGAAGAGGCGGTGCCTAGAGCGGCGCCCACGTGCGGCCCGCCCGTAAAAGGCGGGGCCGCCGGAGCCCGGGAGCGGCATGCTGGGACTTGTAGTCTTTGGAGGGGCCGCGCGGGGACGCTGCTCGCAGCTGACTGGAGGTCGTGGTGGAGCTCACGCTTTTGTCTGGTTCACGAGCCGAACGAACCCTAGGACCGAGGGTTTGACTTCTGTGTCAGGAGATAGAGCGAGTCTTACCACTGTGCTTCAAAAAGCACTGTCCCGGGGGTAGCTATTGAGTATCTGCTCTAAGTCAAGCACCTTTTTCAGAGTGATTAAAAAAAAAAAAAGAAGACGACGACGGCAAGATCTTTGAACTCAAGTTCTAGTAGGAAACAGCCTGTGTTCCCAGGGCGGGGGTCCTGGTCCTTGGTTCCACTGTGAATAGAGCAGTCCTAACATGGCTGTTCTAACCTGTCCAAGGCTGTCTGAAAAATGGCCGGAAGAATCTCATCTCTGCTTTGCTTAACCTAGAACCTGTACAAAAAAGTGATGAGCATTTGTTGAAAACACTGCAGAGAGCTAACAACCTGCACACCTCAGGAACAAATTATTAACATAACAATACACCTATAAGGCCCAGAAGAGAAGACCGAAGAGATAGTCTTTGGAAAATTAGAACATTCAAAGTACCAGTGTTGCATAGCAGTAAAGTATCTATGAGGCAATCCTACCAGGGAAGTTCCTCAGTTCAAGTCCTGAAATTTCCCTAAGTACATCAGGCACAGGGACACACACCTGCCCAGTGATCCAGGGCTGGCGGAAAGCTGGGAATGGATCTTAGCATGAAGACCCTATTTTGGGTGCTGTTGCTAATTCTTTATGTGTCACTCTTTCGCATGGAAGAAATAAAGTTTTAAGAAAAGTGCCTGTGTACATAGGAAAATATCATGGCCAGGGCAAAATGCAGGCTCAGCAAAGACCTAGGAAGACCTAAGCTTTCGTCTTAGGCTGGTCCCTAGACTCAGCACAGGCCTTGCTAAGTGTTGGAGTGCCCTAGCACACAGCCAATAGTCAGATTAGTACAGGTGTGTATTTGTTTCAACGTGTACTAGAAGTTTGCACTAAAGCAATTAATGGGGGGAAAACAGCAAGAAATAAAAGACTTCCTAAATAGAAAGAAGTAAAACTATATTCACAGATGATGTGAATAGAGAATCTCAAAATGCATAAGAAAGTTACTAGAATAAATGAATTCAGCAAAGTTGCAGGTTACAAAGTCAATAAACAAAAATCAGCTGTTTTTCTACACACTGGCAATGAACAAACAGGAAATAAAGTATTTAACAACAGCACCTAAAATAACAAAATACCTAGGAATACAATCAAGAAGGTGAAACACTTGTACATTGAAAGCCATCAAACATTGCTGAAATAAATGAACTAAGACCTACATACATGGAATGACATCCTATATTGATGGATAGGAAGAGTATATTAACGTCAGTACCACCCAAAACAATCTACAGATTTAACATTATTACGTTTACAGCAGTCTTTTTTTTTCTTTAATGAAAAAGCTAATTCTTAAATTCATATGGAATCATATGGGGAAGCCAAATAGACTTTAAATTTTGTAAAAGAAGAAAGTTGAAGAACTCTCACTTCCAACTTTGAAACTTACTACAGGGATACAATAATTGAAATAATGTGGTACTAGCCTAAGGGTGGAAATATACACCAATGGAATAGAATTGTCAATCCAGAAATCAACCTTCACATATATAGCCAATTAACTTTGACAAAGGTGCCAAGTCCATCCAATGGGGAAAAAAAAAAAAAGAATAGCTTCAACAAATGGTGTTTGGACAACTGGATTGCTATATATAAAACAATGAAGTTGTACCCTTTCACACCAAATACAAAAAGTTAATTCAAAATGGATTAGTGATCTAAATGTAAGAGCTAAAACCATAATTCTCTTAGGAAAAGATATAGGGGTAAATCTTCATGACCTTGGACTTGGCAATGAATTCTTAGATATGACAGAGAAAGCACAAGCAACAAAATAAAAAATAAATTGAACTTCAGCACAATTAAAATTTTTGTGAATCAAGAGGATGTTATCAATAAAGTGAAGATAAAACCTACACAATGGAAAAAAGAGCCAATTCTTATTCACAGTAATGATGTTATAGAGTCACTGTGAACATTCAATTAGCAAATACTGAACAAATGCTTCTAGGGTTAGGTTCTTGGGAGCCTCAGATCACAATACTGTCCTTAATTGATCAATATATAACCTTGTTTAATGTGTGTTTCTGTACAAAGACATTTTATACTGTTGATTAACATTGAATGTGTGGTCAACAGCACAAAATTTGTGCCTCAAAGATTATCTAACATGTATTTTCTCCATAGAGCACATGACAGTTTATTGCATTTAGGAACACTAGACAGCACTTTGGAAGTACTCTTGGGGACCATTTTAAACAGCAAAATTACCAGCAAAAATTACAAAAATGTGAAAAACATGGCACGAAGTGTTCTATAAAGAAGGATGCTTCTTTTCAGTAAGAAAGGTGACATAAGATCATTGCCATCTTAGACCTCAGCTTGAAACATGGACATTGAACCACTCAATTTTTTCACCATTCTATGCATGTGTGGGAATGTTTAAGAAAGTACCATGAATATTAATTGGTTTGGGGGTTGCAAATAAATTTCAGTGAGTGAGCAAATTTGCATATACTGAATCCACAAATAATGGAAGACTGACTGTATTTGTAAATCATATATCTTTTTAAGTTTGTAACATCAGGAATGTATAAAGAACCCCTAAAACTCAACAACAAAAACCTAACCTAATTAAAAGCTAGGCAAAAGATTGAAGACATTTCTCCAAAGAAAATTAAAAAAGGCCAATAGCCACATGAAAATATGCTCAATAGCATTAGAAAATGCAAATCAAAACCACAATGACTTATTACTTCACACCTATTAGAACAGCTAAAAATAATTTAAAGAATAATTTTATTTATTGTTTTTTAAATTTGCTAAAAGGCACATGCATTCACCAGAGAAAGTGAGAAAGCAAGCTGCCAGGTCCAGGACTTAAACTGGAGTCGCCCATGTGGGAGTCCAGTACCTTAACCACACCACCTGCTGATCCTGGTTACAATCATTTTTTTAAATTCACAATCGGGACCAGAAGATGGCGTATTGGTTACATTGCTGGACTCCCATGTAGTGGACCATGGTTTCAGTCTCAGACTTAGTGGCTTAAAACTCACGCTGGTTGCATGTGCATGCGTGCCCAAAGTCCCCAGGAGAATGGAGGAGAAGGGATTGTGGTGTGGCCATCCCCCTGAGGGGCTGATTTCTTGATTTCTGTCTCTCTCTGTCTCCCTGGCGAGCACATGTGCCCTATAGTGAAAATCTCTAAAAAAA
>NW_006160057.1:2695464-2709631 GCF_000334495.1 Tupaia belangeri chinensis
AAATGGATTAGTGATCTAAATGTAAGAGCTAAAACCATAATTCTCTTAGGAAAAGATATAGGGGTAAATCTTCATGACCTTGGACTTGGCAATGAATTCTTAGATATGACAGAGAAAGCACAAGCAACAAAATAAAAAATAAATTGAACTTCAGCACAATTAAAATTTTTGTGAATCAAGAGGATGTTATCAATAAAGTGAAGATAAAACCTACACAATGGAAAAAAGAGCCAATTCTTATTCACAGTAATGATGTTATAGAGTCACTGTGAACATTCAATTAGCAAATACTGAACAAATGCTTCTAGGGTTAGGTTCTTGGGAGCCTCAGATCACAATACTGTCCTTAATTGATCAATATATAACCTTGTTTAATGTGTGTTTCTGTACAAAGACATTTTATACTGTTGATTAACATTGAATGTGTGGTCAACAGCACAAAATTTGTGCCTCAAAGATTATCTAACATGTATTTTCTCCATAGAGCACATGACAGTTTATTGCATTTAGGAACACTAGACAGCACTTTGGAAGTACTCTTGGGGACCATTTTAAACAGCAAAATTACCAGCAAAAATTACAAAAATGTGAAAAACATGGCACGAAGTGTTCTATAAAGAAGGATGCTTCTTTTCAGTAAGAAAGGTGACATAAGATCATTGCCATCTTAGACCTCAGCTTGAAACATGGACATTGAACCACTCAATTTTTTCACCATTCTATGCATGTGTGGGAATGTTTAAGAAAGTACCATGAATATTAATTGGTTTGGGGGTTGCAAATAAATTTCAGTGAGTGAGCAAATTTGCATATACTGAATCCACAAATAATGGAAGACTGACTGTATTTGTAAATCATATATCTTTTTAAGTTTGTAACATCAGGAATGTATAAAGAACCCCTAAAACTCAACAACAAAAACCTAACCTAATTAAAAGCTAGGCAAAAGATTGAAGACATTTCTCCAAAGAAAATTAAAAAAGGCCAATAGCCACATGAAAATATGCTCAATAGCATTAGAAAATGCAAATCAAAACCACAATGACTTATTACTTCACACCTATTAGAACAGCTAAAAATAATTTAAAGAATAATTTTATTTATTGTTTTTTAAATTTGCTAAAAGGCACATGCATTCACCAGAGAAAGTGAGAAAGCAAGCTGCCAGGTCCAGGACTTAAACTGGAGTCGCCCATGTGGGGGTCTATGACCCTGAGTCCAGTACCTTAACCACACCACCTGCTGATCCTGGTTACAATCATTTTTTTAAATTCACAATCGGGACCAGAAGATGGCGTATTGGTTACATTGCTGGACTCCCATGTAGTGGACCATGGTTTCAGTCTCAGACTTAGTGGCTTAAAACTCACGCTGGTTGCATGTGCATGCGTGCCCAAAGTCCCCAGGAGAATGGAGGAGAAGGGATTGTGGTGTGGCCATCCCCCTGAGGGGCTGATTTCTTGATTTCTGTCTCTCTCTGTCTCCCTGGCGAGCACATGTGCCCTATAGTGAAAATCTCTAAAAAAATAGCGGTTAGAGATGAATTTCCTACGGTCAAGCATGGTTCAAATCCTAGCTCCAATAGCTTGAAAACATTCCAGCTGCATGTACTTGTGTTTCCAAAATCTGACAGAATGAAGAAATGGAGAAGGGATTGTGGTGTGACCACACCATATTAGGGAGTGCTTTCTCTGTCCCCTTTCCTGCAAGTGCATGTGCTCGCTGGCAATTAAAAAAAAAAAAGAAAGAAAGAAAAGGTGTTGGTAATTAGTACCCTATGTACCCTAGTACATTGTTGGTGGAATGTAAAATGGTAAAGATGCAGTGGAAAAGTTTGTGGTTCTTCAAAAGTCAACAGAGAATGGGACCAGCAGTTAGCGTAATGGCTATGTTGCTGGACTCCCATGTAGCTGACAGCGGCTTGAGTCCCGGACCCAGTGGCTTACACTCTTACCGGGCGCGTGTGCGTACGTGCCCAGGATCCCAAGAGGAGAATGAAGGAGAAGGGATTGTGGCATGGCCATCACCCCTGGGGGGGGGGTGATTTCTCACTTTCTGTCTGTCTGGTGAGCGCACCCGCCCTATAGCAAAAAAAAAAAAAAAAGTCAACAGAGAATTATAATATGACTCAATAAATTCACGCCTAGATACATACCCCCAAAGAACTGAAAACAGACTCACACAGATGTTTGTATGCCAATATTCATTGCAGCATTATTCACAACAGCCAAAAGGTGCAAAAATCCAAGTTCAACTCAGCAATGAAAAGGAATGAAGTTCTGATACATGCTACAAGAATGAACCCTGAAAACATGCTAAGTGAAATAAATCAGACACCCAAAGGACAATTACTATATGATTTCACTTATTTGAAATATCAAGAATAGTCAAAGTCATAGAAACACTAGCAAGTAGTTAAGTTACCAGGGTTGGGAGAAACGGGGGCTTACACGTAATGGTTACAAGTTTCTGTTTTGCGTGACGGAAATAGTGATGATGGCTGCATACCACTGTGAGGGTAATTAATGCCACTGAATTGGACACATAAAAATGAGTTAAATGGCAGATTTTGTTCTATGTTGCTTACCATAATTTAAAAAACAAAACGAAACAAAAAACACCAAAGAAACAAAATAAAAAGACTCAATAAAATAGAAAATAAAAATCACTGAAAACTACTAATCACTGCTAACTTTTATTTTTGTATTCAAAGATACAACCAATCATGAGAGGGTTCTCTCTGTGAAATAAATATATTGAAAAGCTAACCAGAGCAGAATTTTATCAAGCCTATGAAAGAAAGGGGGCAATTTTATTAATAGTTATCTACAGCTATGCCGAGCTAACATATTACAAGGGGAACCTGATATAAATCCGTTCAAAGGTTTAATTTCCAATACTTGACATTTTAAATTTTGAAAACATTGAACTTACGGTCAAACAAAACTCAGACCACATTAGCAATGGTTTAAAAAAGGGAGCAATTTAATCATTATAATACAGAGTGCTTTAAGAAGTTTTTAAATGTGTAAAAGAAAAAACAGTTTAGTGCATTCAATTGTTACAGTCTTTACATTGCTTCTTTTTAAAAAAAGTTAACAGTAGTATGAAAAAAGCCACCCACAAAGCCAGCTGTCTGAGTGAAGAAATCAGCTAAATTGCAGCATTTTGGAATTACTAATAAAGCTATAGTTAAAAAATAAAAAGTTTATAAAAATGAAAGCAGCATGCATATTCAAGGCTTTTTCATAACATTTTCATTAGCTGACAAACATTTAACCAAGAGCTTAATATTTATTAAATTAGACAAAATAAACTGGCCAAGCCCACTACATCTGGTCATTCAGAAAAACAGCTTAAAATCCAAAGCTAATTGAACATTTCTTCAATGGATAAAAGCACATTTTGCAAAATGGTCCTATGATCACAAAAGAAAGGGTCCTTCTCAACATGAGTAAACAGCACCACTTTACAAAGTTTATAAGTTAGTATGAACGTTCAGCCTCCTGATATGGCAAGAGTTAACAGTTAACACTTCTATAATTTATAAGTGAAAGCTAACTTTTAACTCATTATGATCAGTTCAGAATTTTTTTCTCTATCCATTGAAATTGTTATACAAGCTGGAATTTCATGAAAAGATAGTTCCTGAAAATTCTGATCTGACACCTGTTCAAACAGTTCTGACTTCTACAAGATTGTAAGGAAACACTAAATATAGATTTACTACATGATTTTTTTTCACATTTTTGGTACCATATTTATTTCAGAGTTTCACCCTATCCCAATGCTTATGCCAGTTTCTTTTCCTTCTTCAGTATTATCTTCAGTTTAATAAAAAGCTAATCAGTTTCTAAGAAAAAAAGTAACAGAATTATTACAAAATAGAAGTGGTGGTATCCATCAATGTGTTTAATGAAAGATCCAATCATTAAGGGCCAGTGATACCACAAAATCCTATTGTCCCAACATATGTAAATAGGTTGTTTTTTACACTTGAAACTGTATAAGCTCATGTACAGCTTTTAATCTTAGTGCAGGGCCTAATAAGTAAGACATGGAAATAAATCAGTTTGGTTTCCCCCTCTGTAAAATGTTTGGTCATTCAAAGCCATAAGCTCAATCATATGCCAAAGTACACAGGCAAGAAAGCTCATCTTACCAGACACGCAGTAGTAAGCTGGACAAAGTATGAGGACAAGCTCTAGTGGTCATTAAACCCCCTCAGAAAGTCTTAAAATCCAGAATGTCTCCATCACGTCAGAATAAAAATGTCCCATTTAAAATTTGAATTTTTACAAGTTTTTTAATTAGTGTTTTATTTACACTGCAGAACTTCCGCCAATTGCAGTAGTTAAACTTTGGCACAACATTAAGTTCCATTTCTTTTGGATACTGGATCCTGTTTTTTGAGAGTGTGTATGTCTCAAAACATTTTCAGTGTCATCAAACATTGGGCCCATTCACAGTAAATCAGACATCTTGAGCTGAAGAACCGATTCTCCTTCAACATTTTAGGCAGCTATAAAAGAAAAACAGGATAAAAAAAACCTTAAAACTATTTTTATTTGTACTATTTTTGGAAACAAAAATGTCATCAGTTAGCCATGAAAATACATTCTATGTATATATAACTCTATCACTTGCCATATACATAATGTACTACTAGACTTTGAGTGAAACTCACATTTACGTATAGGTACACATATTATATATATATGTGTGTGTGTGTGTGTGTTCTTCATGTGCCAGATTTATAGGCATTTATCACTTTTATGTACTAATTAATAATCAAATTGTTAATAAAAAGCATGTATTTCACTCTCAGTATTTGTAATAAACAAACTATAAAATCTAAAGACTTGTATTTTCTTCTATTTACATACACGGCTGGCACATGCAAGAGATATATCTATATATATATGCTCCTAGACTTATGATGGGGTAATATTCCAGTAAACCCTAGCCTACCAAACATCCGAACTTAGCCTAGCCTACCTTAAATGTGCTCAGAACACTTACATTAAAGCCTACATTTGGGTTAAATCAACACAAAGCCTATTTTCTAATGAAGTGTTGAATATCTCATGTAACTTATTGAATACTGTCCAAAAAGCAAGAAGGAGAGTGGCTATATGAGCAACTGAAGCAGTGTACTGCTTCCAAACTACAGTGAAAAAAAATTCTAAATAGAACCACTGTAAGTTGGAGAACACCTGCCCATACCTCACTTTCTGCAGGGACTATTTTGGGAAGGTTTTGGTAACTTTCTATTTTATAAATTAAAACACAGTTAAGTAAGGAAATAACTATTTAGAGGGACTAGCAGTTGGCGTAATGGCTATGTCACTGGACTCCCATGTAGTTGACTGCAGTTCAAGTCCCAGATCCGGTGGCTTAAACTCACACTGGGTGCATGTGTGTGCGTGCGTGCCCAAGATCCCGAGAGGAGAATGGAGAAGGGATTGCGGTGTGGCCATCCCCCCTGGGGTAAGATTTCTCACTTTCTGTTTCTCGGTCTGTCTCTGTCTTTCTGGCGCACGCACGCGCCCTATAGCAAAAAACCTTTTTAAAAAAAAAAGAAAGAAAAGAAATAACTATTTAGAGAAAACCTATAGTGAATCCTCTTGTAAGTGGAAAATTATTTTATTAAGCTAATATCTCATTAATTAATGTTTTATCATTTTACACTTCTGTGTATTTTAAAAGGAAAGCGTGTCTCTGGATGTACCACAAAAGCCCACACATAATTATACATATTTTATAAAAAACTATAGCTTTATGTGAATTCTCTGACCATAATTATTATCCATTAACTTATTAAACTATAATGTAAGAATGCTCCACACAAATGTAAAGTAAGACCAAACTAAACCATAAAAAAAGTTCGCATTATTTTTAGAAGACTGCAGTTCCCCACAAAATCACTGCAGAGGTTACAACAGTAATTCACTGCAGCAACAAAGTTGTTGATTTCATCTTGGCTGAGTGTGCATTCTTGTGTTTAGCAATTAATAAAAAAATTCCTATTCAAAATATTTTATGCGTTTGGGCCAGAGGAAAAATTTCTGAGGATCTCTGACATGAGAAAATGGGGGGGGGTACACATCAGACCCCTAAAGCTCTACAAAACTGTTCAACTTCTTGTGATTTACACTGGCTATCCCTATGTTCTATAAGCTGGAATAAGATTTATACTGCTTATGGAAATACCTATGTTTTTAGTTTCATCTGTTTTTCTGCCTTAAAAAAAAAAAAAGTCACTGAAAAGGAAACCTGGGATTGGCCCTGCGGCTTAATTGTTAGGGAGTCAGATCCCACACGGCAGACTGCAGTACATATACCAGTCCCAGCAGCCTGAAAAACATGCCAGGCACATATACTATTTCCAATAGTAAGTAACAATAAATAAAATTAAATTGATAATTCTTAAAAAAAAAAAAAAAAAGGAGGAATGGGGGAATTACGGGGCCAGCAGATGATGTAGTGGTTATATTGCTAGACTCCTATATGGTCAACTATAGTTCAAGTCCCAGACCTGCTGGCTTGAAACTCACACCAGGCATGTGTGTGTGCATGCAGAAGATTCAAGGAGGAGAATGGAGAAGGGACTGTGGTGTGGTCATTCCCTCTAGGGGGTGATTTCTCACTTCCCTGTCACTGTCTCTCTGTGTCTCTCTGTCTCTCTTTGGTGAGCACAAGCGCCCTAAGGCAAAAATCTCTAAAAACAAAAAAAGAAAGAAAGAAATGGAGGGATTAAAGAAATACTGCAGAGTAACAGAGCACGAAAGTAGAGGATGAGGCAGGGATGCAAAAGCCAGGGAAATAAGTCAGTGTTCTCATATGTGAGATAACCACAAGAACCTAGGCCTTTTTTCCCTTCCTGTTTGAGAACACTGCAGTAATTTCTGATACCAAGATGCTATCTGGACCACTGACGGATACACACGAGTATTTCATGACAACTGCACTGCTCTCAAAACTGTACTTTTATCCTAGAATACTCCAAAACAGAGAACAGAAATGAAGAAAGCCATGTTAAATTCCAGAATTAAAGTCCTAACTCCAAAGCAGGTATTTGATTTGCAGCTACAGTAAAGTTTCAATGAATCCAATCAATAAAAGAATTAAGACTTAAAAAACATTCCAAAACCTTTTAAATTCAAACCATATTTATTTGCACTTTTAAGACAACAGAGGTATATTTGTAAGCAAATACAGTGTTTGTACTGGTAGCAGGTTGTTTTATATCAAAGAACAAAAAGACACTTAACGCAACTGAGTTAAGATCAAATCTATTATTTGCCTCTTGATTTCTAAAACAAATAATTTATAATCACCATTTTCAAAAACAGACGCCACCTAAGCAAATATGAGTTTATATATAGCCTAGAATGGACATCTAGGAAGAACAAAAAAAGATATTGAGTACTTTTAATACATAAGGAATTTTAAACTCCACTTAAAATTTAATCAAATTTTGGGGGTAATACATTGAAGAAGAAAAAGATACTCATTTACACCTAGTTTCCTAAAACTGAGCAATCCTCACCCCTGTAGTAAGTCATTCCTTCGGTATACTTTCCCCTTCTTTTTAGTTTTCATTTTCTTTTCTTTTAGTTTAGTTTTTGTTCCTTAAACAGGCAAAAAAAAATGGATCTTTAGTGAAGGGAGGTTGCAAGAAATAGATCTGAGTTATCTTTAGTGTGTGTTTGTGCATCTCCCCACCCACCAGTCTCCCTTCTTAGAGAATGGGTAACTTTCCCCTAAAACAAAGTAAAAACCATTTCATATATAAGAAAATTAAAGCAACATTCAACTCTTCATAGTAAGTATAATAACAATGATAATCACCTATCTATCTCTTGGCTGTACTAGTGGCACCTAGTCCTCTTATTAGGGAAAAGAAAAACTATTAAAAAAAAAAAAACTAAAGAGAAGATGACTGATACAAGGTGACTGTTTAAAATGTATGTGGGTGATGAATATCTACTCAAATTTAAAACTTACATTTCAGTCATCTGATTTAGAAAGCTTCCGCTTCACATGTCGTGGGGGTTCCCAAGTGTCGCTATCATCTGTTTCTTCTTCATCATCTTCCTGATCATCAACAACTTCCTCTTCCTCCTCGTTTTCCTCAAATAATTCTATACCCAACTCTGATCTTCTCTGTCTTTCTGCAAACCACTCCCTGACCTGCTCATAGCCCATATGTGATTTGTTAACAAGTTCATCAAGGTCTTGCTCATTAAGAAATTTGTGCTTCAGATAATAATCCTTAAGTATTGCAGTTCCAGTTTTAAATTTTATAAGCGGCGGTCCCCTGTCCCAGTTGTTAAGTCTTTTGCTCCCTCTAGGACGTCCACGTGGTCTTCCTCTTCCCCGTCCTTTGGGTCTCCCTCTCCCTCTTTTTCTAAGGGAAGACAGACCATTCATACTACTTGAATTGGCGCTCTGATAGTAGTAGTACCATTTCAGGTTTCCATTTTTCCAGGCGTAACGAGTGTCCCCAAACCAACTAACTATGTCTGTTCTAGCAAGCCCACTTTCTTGGGCCAGCTTGTCATACTCTTCTGGTGATGGCCACTGTGTTCGGACAAATGCACTTTTAAGCATGTGCAACTGCTCAGGTGTTTTCTTACAAATCTTGCCGGTACTCCCCGACTTAGGTGCACCAGATTCATCTCCAGGAGAAGTTTCCCCAGCTTCTTCTTTGGAACTACCTGCGTTATTTTCATCTATTTCCACTTTCTCTTCCTTTAAAGCTTTGGATTTCCTCTTCTCTGTAAACCAAGCATCAATCTCTCTCCTGGTAAGTTTGGTTTGCGCTCTTAACCTATTTAATTCTTCATCTGTAAGTACGGAGCTGTTGAGAAAACTTGCCTGAAGGACACGAAGCTGCTCTGCAGTTTTCTCTTTAAACTTTTGGGGAGTGAAGTCAGGAAAGGGATTCCAGGATTGTTTATGCTGTGAAGTCACAACAGTTGGGGATTCCGTGGTTTCATCACTGGAGTCTATGACAATGGTGGTAGAGGAATCGTTGTTGAGATGTAAGCACTGATTACTCTTTGAATTTCTCTGGTTGTACCTTGTGTCGCTAAACCACTTTTTGATCTCTCCTTTTGTCAGGCCTGTTATTTTCATAAGTCTGATAATTTCTGAATCATGGGGAAACTGATTTTTCAGATAGCTAACTTTTAATTCTGCCAGTTGCTCTTTTGTCTTTTTGGCCCGGATGCCAAATGAATCAGGGTTTACCAGTGCGGTTTCAGGCTTGACGTTTTGAGAAGCTGGAACTGCTGCAGTTGCTGGCTTCGTTTCTGCACTAGGCTGGGCGGCAGGTACCTGACTTTTCTGTACGTTTGTTTGATTTGGAACCCCTGCCACAGTCAAGGCAATAGGCGCTGTAACTGGCAAGGTGTTCGCTCCAGCTACTTGAGTAAGGACCAGACCTGGCTGACCAACTATTTGGCACGTCTGTAAAATAGACGGTAAACCGTTACTCCCTGTGGAAATGTGTGTAGGAATAACCGTTATGGTCTGAGGTACAGTATGCACTGTTCCATTAAACTGTTTTCTTCTTGCCTCCTCTACTTCCTCAGGAGTCCAACTGACGCCATGTTTTAGACGCTGGGCTGAAAACCATATCTTGATCTGTTCTTCTGTGTATTTTGCTTGAGCAGAGAGAACTGTAATTTCGGACATCGTTGGGTAAGGGAATTTGTTGTAGGTGTTAAGTAGAAGGGGGTTGTTATCCAGTGCAGCATTGTAGGTAGGAATGCTATTAACAGGGATTAAGACTTTGGGAACCAAATTAGAGTTCTGCTGAGCCGACACAGCGGTTATCACCTGTGCTAAGCCAGGAAGAACTGCTGCTGGGGTCACTACCGGGCTGGCAGCATTTGGATGTCCTCTGTTGACGACAGAAGTGCTGGTGGTAGATTCAGAAGCCGAAGAACTTGGATTTTCTACCAGTTCCTCATGGTCTGGTTTAATTTCATTCTCTTTCTCTTCAGGAGCATCCTCAACTGAGTTATGATGAACTGTAATCCGTTTGTTCTCCACTTTATTTTTCATCATTTTCATGATGGGAGTTTTACTGATAGATATTCCTGAAGAAGAAACTTCAGTAGATTCTGCTTGCTCTGCATTCTCCTCTTTAACAAAACTACCATCAAAAGTCAGGTCATTTATTGTTTGTTCAAAGATTGTCTGGTTATTACGTTTCACCATAGTCAACTTGAAATTCTCTTCTCCTGGGTGATATTTCAGATTATGCTCAGAAAGTGCGTCATACCTTTTGGTAAGAAAATTGCATTCTACACAAACATAGGATGAATTTAGCACTACATTGGGATGTTCCGAATCCACATGAAAAGTAAACATGTTTAGATCTGGAGTTTGAAAAGTACAATATTTACATTCATAGCCACCTTCAACTTTTTTATTTTGCTGATTGTCAGAATCTACAGATTCATGAACTTCTTCGTCACTTGAGATACTCTCTGCTCTGGTGTTTTCTATAGGGGTAAGGACAGGAGGACCTTCATCCAAATCTGATATCAGCTCAAGGTCTGGATCCTGTTCACTGGCAAGGACCATGCAGGGTGTTGTTGACTTTCGCCTGCTTGCCATTCTACTGTTATGGGAAAAATTTCAGTGGTGATTAAAAAGCATTGAGGCTTAACAACTGTTCAGTATTCTTCATTTCAGAACAATGGCTTTGGGTTCTTCAAGTCCATTTTTGTGCTCAACAAGTCTCATTAGCAGCTTTCTCATGGTGCAATCAAGTAAAAAGCTTATTGTTGGCAGATAACACACTGCTGAACTGATGAAATTTTTGAGGCACAACTCCAATTACCTACATTAAAATAAAAAATGTTTTAAAATGAGTTATTATGATCTTTTAAACAAATTGCAGTTATATTTAACTTACATCAAGTTGCTGATAGCTCAGTTATAAACATCTAGAATAAGACAAGAATTAGGGGGAAAAGTCCACTAAGGGTCAAAATAGACATTTCCATGCTCACTTACTGAAAGTCACATACTACACTAGAGGGTCAGACCCAACCTTGTTTATTTGAATTTTTTAGCCAGTTTATATTAGAAGGGAACAGGGAAAGGGCCTGCATAGGCAAGCATACTAACATTAATGTGAAATGATATCTGTGAACAAGGTAGAGGCTTTAAAACTACAAAGCAGTCACAGGTACTAAGAAATGATGGTCATTATATGTACAAGAAATACAATTCATCAGTTACATCCTTTTCTTCCTCATTAGTCCATAGCATGCTAAAGTATGAAAAAAAAAGATAAAGATGGAAATGAAAGAGCAAAGTTTCAGAAATATTACTCTTATTCATTCTTCACAATCCTACTAGAATTCTTTTTTTTTTCTTTTTCTTTTTTTGAGAGAGAGAAATTTTTGCTATAGGGTGCATGTGCTTGCTAGAGTGAGAGAGACAGATGGAAAGCAAAATATCATGCCCTGGAGGGGTGGCCATTCTGCAATCCTTTCTCCTCCGTTTTCCTTTCGCGATCTTGGGCACATGCACACATACACACCTGGCACTGAGTTTCAAGCCACCGGGTCTGGGACTTGAACGATGGTAGGTCCCATGGGAGTCCCACGCCCTAACCACCATACCACCTGCTGGCCCAACTACTAGAATTCTTAAAACACATCTAACCAGAGCATACTTTCAGGTTCTCCCAAATTTCACTAACGAAATCAGGGTCATTGTATTATTTAATATATGTTTAAAGGGAGACTGAGAATTCCCAAAAGAGCTTCAAGATTTGGTCCAATGGCTCATTTCTGCAGGATGTCAATTTTTAAATAACCAAAGAACAAAAAAAAAAAAGGTATCCTCAGGGTTTTTACTATAAAATCATAATTTTGGAGAAAATGAGGACCTTCGTACAATTGTCCCATTTTTATGGAAGAAACTGAGGCCCAAGCTAATTAACTCATAGAAGTACTTTGGTTGATGGTAAAATCATAGCTTTTATTTATTTTTATTTTTATTAGAGAGATTTTTGCTATAGGTTGTGTGCACTCGCTAGAGAGACAGAGACAGAAAGGGAAAAATCACCCCGCAGGGAGGGACGATCACATTGCAATCATTTCTCTTCCATTCTCTCAGGATTTTGGGTATGCACGCACATGTGCCTGGTGTGAGTCTCAAGCTGCTGGGTCCGTGACCTGAACTGCAGTAGACCATGTGGGAGTTCAGCGACACAACCATTATGTCATCTGTTAGTCCCCAAATCACAAGTTTTGGAGTCACCTCTGTCACTTAGTAGTTATTTGACTAGAAAACCTCCACAATTTCAACCTCAGTTTTCTTACCTATAAAACCAAGACATCAATGAATTCATTCAACAGCTATTTTCTGAGAGTTACACATGTGCTAGGCATTGTGCTAGACACTAGGGGATGCAGTGGTGACCAGTCCTGACTGTCTCCTCTTTCTGCTCCTAGTGATGGTGCAAGGAAAGCAGGCAGTAAACATGACTTAGAATCTAACTACGATCTGTGCAACAAGAGAAAAGGGGTGAGGAACTACAAGAACACAATGCAGGGGGCTTCTACTAAGGAAGCAAAAAAGAATTCCCTGGGGAATAGGAACAGTGGTTCTACACCAGGGACTGATGAAGTAGAAATGCTCCTTCACCCACTCTGACACACAGCAGGTACCTAACTGATCCTATTTCCAATCCCTGGGAAGTTCTTTTGAGAAAAGGAAAAATAACATTTAATATTATAGACACACACACACTCTCTCTCTCTCTCTCTTTCTCTTATCAAGCAACTTAATCAGCTGACGAGGCACACAAATTGAATAAGAAAGCAGGAGTAAAAATACAGAATAAGAATTTCTATGCTATGGTTCCAATTTATTTCTCTTTGTCACTGAAGTATAATGGGGCTGAGCCAGGAAAACTGCCATACAGAAATAGCTATTAGCTGACAGGCAAGCCATCCTCTATTTGAAGGTCAACTAAAACAGGGCTCAAAATCAATTTGAGGAACCCTGCACTATTTATCTGTAAGAAGGGGTTAGAGGTCAGTTGCACAACTGAGTAGCTACGTGGCTTTGCAGTTAAACACAATTAACATTAAGTTTGCCGACAAAAGGAAAAGCATGTTCTAAATGCATCCAGCACTTAAAAAAAAAATCTTTGGAAAACTGTTATCAGTCAACCTTACAGTAGAGACATATTTTTAAAAAAGATCAACTAATGGTTAAAAAATGTTAAAAACTATCATTAAAAAATGATAATCAGGGGTAATTAAGTATTACGGAAAAATATTTACTCATTCACTGTTAAATTTTTTAAACATATGAACAAAATTTGCATATTACAGTAACTGATGAAATATGTATGCACATGGACAAAGACCAGATGAGAACACACACAAAAAATGAAATTTTCACGTGAAATTATAGGTGAAAATTTTATGTGTGCTATTTACAACTTTTCTTTAATATTGTTATATCACTTTATTAGAAAATACAATAGATTCAAAGCCTTAAAATTGGGGACCAGCAGTTAGCATAATGGCTATGTCGTTGGACTCCCATGTAGTCGACCGCGGTTCGTGTCCTGGACCTGGTGGCTTAAAACTCACACCAGGCGCGTGTGTGTGCATGCCCAAGATCCCGAGAGGAGAATGGAGGAGAAGGGACTGTGGCGTGGCCATTCCCCCAGGGGGTGATTTCTGGCTTTCTGTCTCTCTGTCTCTCTCTGTCTGTCTGGCAAGTGCATGCGCCCTATAGCAAAAACCTCTAAAAAAAACAAAGCCTTTAAATTGCAAATAGAGGGGCTAGCAGGTGATATAGTGGTTATATTGCTGGACTCCCACATGGTCAATCAGAGTTCAAGTCTCAGACCTGGTGGCTTAAAACCCACACAGGGTATGTGTGCATGCAAGCCCCAAATCCTGAGAGGAGAATGGAGGAGAAGGGACTACAGTGTGGCCATCGCCCCTAGGGGGCGATTTCTCTCTGTCTCTGTCTGTCCAATGAGCCCACACGCCCTAAAGCAAAAATCTCTTTCTCAAAAAAAAATTGCAACTAGACTAAAATATTTCTTTGGTTTTTGTCTTAAGCTGGAAACAGTTTTCATCTATTTTAAAGGTATAAAGATTTCTCCAGG
>NW_006160057.1:2709662-2710901 GCF_000334495.1 Tupaia belangeri chinensis
AGCAGGAATCCCTCAGTATGTATAGCGTTACATATATTCCAGATATTTTTTGGAGCTACTGTTCCACACTCTGAGACGTCAGTGTGGTTCTAAGAGGCCTCCAGATCACTCTATCTCTAGGTGGTAGACCTGGCCAAGCCAATTTCCATGAATGCATCTGCATCCTGGCTCCTCTCCTGAGTAGTAGGCTGCTCTTCAATCAACTCATGATTCTGAACTACGGAACTAACTACCACAAAGTTTCTTTACAGAAAAGTATTCCATGAAGGCAAAATTATCTCATCAAGGTATAAACATTTTGGCAGTTTTTATACAAGTTATTCTTTTATGTTCAGAAAGAATGTCTATTTAGCTTTCCAAGAGATCCCTAGGACCCAACATAGGGCGTATTTGGGTCCAAATAATATTGGCCAAAAAAAAAAAAAAAAAAAAGTTAACTATATCTGTACTGTGTACTATAGCATACATTTTACTTCTTTAAACAAGATTCCTCATTTATACAGGAGCTTTAAAAAGTCATTACGCTAGCCTGGGGCCAGCAAGTGGCATGGTGGTAAAAGGCGCTGGACTCCCACATGGCCGACCACGGTTCAAGTCTCGGACCTGGTGGCTTGCTTTCTCACTTCCTCTCTCTCTCTCTGTGTCTCTCTGATCAAACTGGAAAATAATAATGATAATAATAATAAATAAAGTTTAATAAAAATAATTCTTTAAAAAAAGTCATTATGCCAGCTTTACAGTAGATATTTTGAACAGTAAATATTACTTAGTAAAGTAATAAAAATTATTAGATTAAGAAATTCTCCATTATAAAATACTCTATTTATTAAATAGATCCACCTATATTACTTTTAAAATATAGGTGGATCCCACATGGCTGACTTCATAGTTCGAGTCCTGGATCTAGTGACTTAAAAAACATGCTGGGCACATGTGCATGCATGCCCCAAATCCTGATGGGGGGAAGTGGAAGGGACTGCACCATGACCACACCCCACTGGTGGTTGTGTTTTTTTTCTCTCTCTCTCTGGTGTACTTGCTTTCTCTCTCTCTCTCTCTCTCTCTCTGCTGGTCCCTAAAAACATATTTTTAAGAATTGTTTTTGTGGGGCCAGCAAGTGGCATGGTGGTAAAGGGCACTGGACTCCCACGCGGTTCAAGTCCTGGATCTGGTGGCTTGCTTTCTCACTTTCCCTCTTTCACTTTCTCTCTCCCTCTGTCCCTCTCTGGTAAAATTTAA
>NW_006160057.1:2711085-2720264 GCF_000334495.1 Tupaia belangeri chinensis
TTTTAGCCCACCGGGTCCAGGACGCGAACCGCGGTCGACCACGTGGGAGTCCAGCGACATAGCCATTACGCTAACTGCTGGTTCCCAAAAATAATTCTTTTTTAAAAAAAAAAAAAATTTTGTAAATCTGGAAGCAGTTTTTTGGATAGAGGCAAAAGAAGAACATTTGTAGATCAGTTTCTCCACACTAACAGTCCCTAACCTCACGACATTCATTTGTCTTGTTTACCTGTTACCACAGCATCTGCTACAAAGCTGACACAGAGCACATTTCAGCAAATATTAATTGAAAAATCAATTATAAATATTAGGAAGTGTGATGATGTATCCTTTGAAATTAATCAATCATCCTACAGTTTCTAAAGTTTGAAATTACTTTTTATTTATCTTAAAAAAATTTTTTTTGGAGAAGTTTTTGCTATAGAGCGCGTGTGCTCCCCAGAAAGACAGAGAGAGACAAAAAGCAAGAAATCATCCCCCAGGGGGGATGGCCATGTGGCAATCCCTTCTTCTCCATTCTCCTCTTGGGATTCTGGGCATGTACACAAATGTGCCCAGTGTGAATTTTAAGCCACCAGGTCCAGGACCCGAACCATGGTCAACTACATGGCAGTCCAGCAACATAGCCATTACGCCAAGTTCTGGTCCCTTTAAAAAAATTTTTAAAGAATCATTTAATTTAAATTTATTTGTTTGTTTCTTTGTTTATTTTAATTTGACCAGAGAGGAAGAGAGTGAGAGAGGGGGAAACTGAGAAAGCCAGCCGCCAGGTCCAGGATGCGAACTACAGTCAGCCACGTGGCAGTCCAGCACCCTCAACCACCACACCACCTGCCAACCCCCCACCTTTTTTTAACTAGAGGGATCATGTGCTATGTGGGATCCAGCTGCCTTAGTCACCAAGCCAAGGAGCTAGCTTGAAAGCACATTTAAAAAAAAAGGGGGGGGGAGACCAAGCATGCATTTTCTGCTTTTCACAGAAAGTTTTCAGAACTTGAGCCAAATACATTATATTATGGGATCTAAAGCGAGTACATTTGGTGTCTTGAGTTTCACCACTGTAAAACAATAAAACACATACTTGCCATTGCTTCCTTGGCATTCTGATCTTTAAACAGGAGTGTGCCTTCAAATTAGGAGGGGTTTAGCTCAGGCCATCATTACCAACAGGTAGAAAGTAGCTATATGTCTTCTCCTACAAAAAAAAGAAAGTAATATCATTTTATTATTCTAGATATAATTTAGCCTTAGTCAGGAAATTTTAGTTTATGCCTTAGCTTTTTAAAAATAATTTAATTGTGAAAAAAAATTATGTCTTCATAGATATTCTAAAGGAGCTATCTAGATGCCAAATCTAATACTGGTAAGAAACATGAAAGTTAAAACTACACATGAAAAAAGTCCATTTATATTATACAGAACAACCAAGTAACTACTAGATGATTTTCAATAAAATTTTAAAATGTATACATATACAGCCTATACTGTGAAAATTGAGACATAGCAACTGGGAGTTCTTTATTATTTTTTTAGGGAGATTTTTGCTACAGGGCACGTGCATTTTCTAGAGAGACAGAAAACAAGAAATCACTCCCCAGAAGGTATGGCCACCCCTTCTCCTCTGTTCTCCTCTTGGGGCTGTGGGTACACATGCACATGTGCCTGGCATGAGCTTTAAGCTGCTGGGTCCAGGACTTGAACTGTGGTCGACTACAAGGGAGTCCAGTGATATAAACATTACTGGACTAATTTTAAAGAACTTCTGCTGATCCCAGAAGTTCTTTAAAATTAGTGCAAAATATTATGAAAGACAGCTCAGTTTAATTTACTAGGAGAAGAAAGGAATTTGAGGGGACTTCAAAAACACTCAGGAAACATAGAATTCAAGTACAAGTTTATCTTGGTCTAAAAATTTTTGAAATCCATTGACACTTTTTTTTAAGATAGATTTTTGCTATTGGATGTGTGCGCTTGCCAGAGAGACAGCGAGAAATCACCCCCCTAAGGGGCATGGCCACACCTCCTCCAGTCTCCTCTTGGGATTTTGGGTACGCATGCACACACGCCTAGGTCTGGGACTCAAACTGTGGTCAACTATGTGGGAGTCCAGCGACATAACCATTATGCCATCTGCTGGTACCACATTAATATTTTTTCAAATTATGTTATTTCCCATGGGTTTACGAAACCCTTTTGCTCTGGATTGTCAGAAAAGTCATGATGCATTTTTACATACCGACAACCCAATATATGCTATGTGTTTGCACATAACCTACTGATACTTATATCTGAATTTACTATGTATGAATTGGAATACAGACGATTATTAATGCAGGCAACATAAGCCAATGACAACTTAAATAACGAGTGGTGCACTACCCCTTAATATGTGGTTATGAAACAGAATGACTGTTTACCTAGTTAGTGTTTGCTCGACAATACTACCAAATAGCTTTACAGTCAGTGCATTGTGAAGCAATAGTATTGTATGAAAGAACTGAAAATCATTTTGTGGCAAGGATGGTTATCTAGAGGTGCTCGGAATGGGCCAGGATTCGACATACTAGCATAGGCTTTCCTACAAGACAGCCTCCAACAAAGCGAGACTGTCCTGGACCCCTCTATAACAAGAAGCTTGGGAAAGCACCAAAACTGCTTGTGGTGTTTGCCCAGGCAGACTTCAAAGGGATCATGGTGTGAGACCAAAAGTTCTTAAAAGGAAGAAACACACGAGCAGGGCCTACGGGGACTCTATATGTGTTAAACGCATCCGCAACGGGATCAAGCATGTTTTCCTTACTCAGGAGCAGAAAATCATTGAGAGAGTATTAAAGGCACAAGTGCAGAGTCAGAATGCTAAATTAAAAAAAAAAAACCTCTTCTTAAAATTTTGAGCAATTAAAAAAAATGAAAGTTTAAAAAAAAATCATTCTCTGAAAAGTCAGGTTAGTGTCCAAAAATGCTGTGGTATATTATTCATAGTACTTAAGCATTCAGAAAATTTAATGAAAAATATAACTGCTTCTCTTATTAGAGTAACAGTAAATAAGGCCTTTGAAGGGTTAAAGCACTTTTGTTGTTCTTTAAGCACCAATACTCTATAAAACATAAATATTAAAGATGATTTTTCCTGGGTGGTGTGGTGGCTAAGGTGCTGGATCCCATATGACCAACTCTGTGGTTCAAGTCCTGAACCCAGCAGCTTGATAAAAATGTGGGGCACGTGTGTATACATGACCAAAATCCCAGGAGACTGAAGGACCTGGGATTGCAGTGTGGCCACCCCCCAGGAGGGTGATTTCTCACTTTTTCTCTGTCTGTCTCCCTATGGCAAGTGCATGAGTCCTATGACAAAAACCTTAAAAAAAAAATTAAAAAGATTTTCTCAAAATACCTGTCTTTTAATTTTGGCTATTATTATCTACAAGTTTATGAAGAGCCCTCTTAAGTCAAGAAACAATGTGGATATACCAATCATCTAGTAAAATACTTCTAGGATAAGTTAAAGCTGAGGTTGAGGGCCTGCTGGGAAGGCCCTCAAGAGAAGCCGGACACCCCTGGCAACGGTGGTTTGAATCCTTGGTCCTGACAGCCTCAAACATGTCAAGCACACAGATGAGTGCTCAGATGTGGAGGACTGGAGAAAACATGGTCCAGGTGTGACCAGGCCCTGTGGAAGATACTTACCTCTCCCTCTCTTACTCTAATGCATACATGATGCGCTCTATCACGGAGAAAAAAAGAATTAAAAAAAAGTTCAGGTTGAATAATTAGACTAGTTTCATGAAAAGCAAAAGAGCATTTTCCTGGTAGGCCCAGTGGAGCATCCTATTATCTCTGCAGTCTGGGATTCTACAGTTTCATTTCCTGGCACCTCCTTGTTCAGTTGGCCACTCCTTAGCCATCCCATCTACAGGATGTGGGCTAGAAGAGAAGATAGAAAACAGCTGCCAAAGAGGGAAGATTATTTTCCAAAATGAATTATTAATATTGTAGGAAATTGGTAACCTATTTCAATCTATTCTTAAATCACACAGTAACTGCAAGATGTTTACTGAATGAGAATCTCTTGAGAAGAACTGCCAAGACATGTAAAGGCACAAGGCGGCCGGAGAACGACAGACTCATCGTAGAGGTTGAGCTCCCCTAATCTCAAATTCCAAGATCCAAAATGCCCCAAACCCCAGACTTTTGAGCACCCACCTGACACAAGTGGAAAATTCCACACCTGACTTTGTGACAGACTGCAGTCAAAACGTTGTAGTATAAAAATACTATATAAAATTACCCTCAGGCTATGTGTATAAGGTGTATATGAAACATATTTCTTGTTTAGACTTGAATCCCCTCTCCAAGATATCTCACTATCCTTATGAAATATTTCAAAACTAAAAAAAAAAAAAAAACAAATCCAAAACACTTCTGTCACCAGTAATTTTGGATAAGGGTAACCTGACCTGTACTTCTGATGAATGAAATCTGTATTTGCCTGATGTTATTTCCATTCGCAATACTGGAATTACTTCAGAACATTTTCACTACTTCAAAGTATTTTTAAATGTAAAAGGAGTGAATTCCAAAAACTAAATAGCTCATCTCAACCATGTGCATTACATAACGAAATAGAATAAACTGTTTTAGTAGATGGATTGTAACTAAAGAATAAGAGTGTGGACTATGGGCTAGCTGCGTGGTTTTAGACAAGGGACTCAGCCTCAGCCTATCTGTGTCTTGGCTACTTAATCTATAAAATGGAGCTAATCATAGCACTTACTTAAGGCTGCTGTGAGAACTGAAAGAAGTAACATATAAAGTTTTTAGACTGCTTCCTGGCATTTAGTAAGGATGCAATGAATATTAGATTTTTATTTTATTTAAAGTATTAACTTCAAGTTAGATAAATAAAGGGAGTTTTTGTTTAAGATTGCTAAATGGACAAATTATAAACTATTTTAAGAATCTAGGTAACAATCAACCAGTAAATTTTATTTTTCATTTCATACCTTTGAACACATTAATATTAGAACAAACTGACAAACTGACTTTTAATAGACAGACATTAGTGAAACGTAATTTTATTTACTTTCCATATACACACTTTCTCTGATCTTAGCCTCAGTATGAATCATTACTGTATGATACATTTTAAAGGGTATTTCATAGAACTAACAAACCTCTGATATAAATAATTTTATCAGAAATTGTTCTCTACTCATTATCCCCCCAAATCCCAACTATAGTTCATGCCCAGTGAAGTTTTTTTAAAGAATTATTTAACTTTATTTATTCATTTATTTTAATTTGACTAGAGGGAAAGTGAGAAAGCAAGCCACAGGTCTGGGAATTGAATCGTGGCCGGCCATGTGGGAGTGTCTGGCACCTTAACCACCATGCCACTTGCTAGTCCCCATGCCCAGTGAAGTTTTAACAGATTTGTTTTTGAAAATATTGTATGGTAAAAGAACAGACTCAGGATAGAAGAAAAACATAATCATGAATAAAGTTCTTAGAAGTATCAGAACCTCTTATCTCCTTTCATTTCTTACAGCAACCAAAAAAGGGAAAAAAAGACTTTTAGGAAGGGGAAAAAGGAAGTCAGGAATCATATGGAAAATATGAAATCACCAAATTTAATGCCAGTTATTTTACTTAAAGTGATAAGTATGTATATGGTATGGCTACCACCTTAAAACTTTGATTTTGCTAGATAAGCTCGATAATATAATTTTTTGTCATCTAAATTTAAAACTGTGCATCAAAAATGATTAATTTGGGGCCAGCAGGTAGCGCTGTGATTAGGGGTGCTAGACTACCACAGGGCTGACTTATGGTTCGAGTCCCAGACCTGGCGGCTTACTTCCTTACCATCTCTCACTCTCTCTCATTCTGTTCCTCTCTGGTCAAATTAAAATAAATTAAATTAGATAATTCTTAAAGATAAAAGTCAAGTGATTCCTTTGAATAAATGTAATGCTTAAATTGCATATATACTTATTTTTCCAAGGTGTATTATCATATTTGTTTTGGTCAAAGGTATATATCTGTTGTGTATCTTTATGTATGTATGTGCATATGTGTGTGTACCTAAGTTTATGCCTCTTAAATACATTATAGGATATGGATTATATAAAGTGCCATGATTAAGTAACTTTTAAGACCAAATCCTGGCAACTATATAAAAATTTACATATTTCCTTAAGAAATAAAACTATATGAAATACAGATTTCCACAACCTCCATAATGTAAACTCAATTGTACCTGATTAGTAATCTAAATGAGCAATTTCAGTCATGCAAATCTGGTTATTCATGACTACAAAGAAATCAAAGCTACAGGATACAATAAAAATATATAATACCATAGAAACAGTCTTTTTATTCAAAGGCTAGTATAATAGTTTTCTTAATAAAGAAATATAATTTAAACTACTTCTGAAATTACATAAGATTATTTAAAAGAACTTTAACCTCAAAAAAAATGTGCTTACCATAATATAAAAAATAAAGTGATTAAGACTGTTTCTGAAAATATAATTCTAGTTTTTATAAACAGTGCAACAGATAATTCCAAACACCTCCTTGAATAATGGTATTGACTAACAAGGCAATAAGATAAAAAAACCTGTTATAGTTTAGTACTGAACTTTCAACACTATTAATATTCAAGTCCTTTGAGCTCAAATGCACAATGCTGCAATGTAAATAAAAGGGTTATTTTCTCAGCTACATGTGTGATCCTTTTAATAATTTTAAAAGCACTTTCATTTAAATATCAAGCCATAATTTACAACAAACTAAGTTTCAAATCTCACAACTTATGCTCAATTAACATATGAAAGAAAATATACACTACATTACAACATCAATGTTTCATCAATGTGAAATAGAGTACAAAAGGGGGAAAAATCTTCAAAATGAACCATTTAACCAATGCTATTAATTTTATTAAGAATAATTGTAAAGCTTTATTCACATTTATTGAAAAATATAGAACTTACAAGGGTCAATAAAGGTGAAATAATTGCTACATCATTCATGAACACTCTAAATCCGGTAACATAACAAGCTCAGCTATAAGGGAAAGAAATCTACTAATGAGCGCTCCCCAGTACGGCACATTTATGTTTTCAGCCCTAGCATATTTTCAAACCATCTGGCACTGATGCCTCTGGTTCACCCATCTTAATCTGTTCAGAACTGAATACAAAACTAGAGCTACATGCACTCTGGGGAAACCAAAGAACAGCACACATGTATAATACTGCTCCAAACGTGAAGCATTAAACTAGTTTATACTTGAACTGTATTTTGAAGAATTTCTATTGAAGATGGTAAAGCCCTTTTGAAAACATAAGAATGGCTCAAGAAATATGTATGAATCATAGCTCTCATCAGTTACCCAAGACTTACTTTAATTCTTTCTTTCTCAATTTAATCTTGTTAAATACAGCATTTCAAGAGGTCCTTCCACCAAAAAGATTCATTGATAAACGAAGTGCTATCATTTTTATATTAAAATGTTCCAAAACTGTATGCATATAATCAATCTGCTTAGCCCTAAAATGCTTAGAGGAAGGAAAGAAGAACTCAGAGGAAACGATATTCACCGAAGTCTTTTTTCTTTTACATCTTGTTACCAGCCTTTTTGCCACTGGTAGGACTCACATTTATTTTGCTTAAAATTAGAAATGAGAATTGCTACTTTAGAAATTAAAATCATGTATGGGAATACTAGGCCCAATATCTCTATTAGAACCAACTCCTGTTGGTCCTCACTACTGGCATAAAAACAAGAGACTTTCTGGATAGTTTTCCACATAATTCACACAGCACTACATAATACAAGTTAAAGCTTTTAGACAAAGACACAATGACCAATGCGAACAGATCTAAAGGTGGACTGATACACGTACGTACTTATGTATACACACACAGACACACACACACACACACCCACACACACACACACCCCACCCCACCCAACGAAGAGCCTCTATTCCTGGAGGGAAGCTTCCTCTTTCTTCCTAACCCTGAACCCAATCTTGTGATTTTCCCCTTTTCGGCTATATCCACCTCCAGAAGAATCGCTTCTTCCTTTTAAGTTACATGGAATCCCAACGTAATCACATCACCAATCCATCAGCCTTTCTTTCCTTACACCTTGCTCTCAAAGATGAGTTCTTCTCATCATTTTTCAAATAAAAAAAAGAGTAAGATAACAGCAGGCTGTGACATTCCCGCTCTGCCCAATCCCTTCCCTATATTCCTCTTCTATCGCCCCCATTCCTCTTTCCTAATCCCCCAGTCCCGAGTATCTACCACCGACGCCTTTCCAAAAGCTCGATGGCTCATTAACATACACTAAGAATATCAAACGAAGAGTTTTCCTTCCTGGGGTTTGCTCTTCCCTGTTAGGCACGGAGGGAGAGGTGGAGCACACGTACGGAAACAAAGAGTTTCAGGTCCCTTTACCTCTGCAACTTTGGTGTAAATATCTAGGAAAGGACGTCTGCCAGAGCCCTCCTTTCCGGCCCCTGGACCCCATTCCTTTCAAAATCCCTTTCCAGCCTTTCACGGTCCTCAAGAAATTAGGAAATCGTTCCCGACAGGCCCGGAGCCTGGAGTATTCCCCTGGGTCAGCCCCACCACCACTCCGAAAGGGATAAAGAATATTTCCATCCTTTTTGATTAAGTTCTCCCTAATTCCCAGGGCTTCCTCAAAATCGTAATACAGTTCCCAAGGACTCAATTCTGAGTCTTCCTCGAAACGAGGGGCACGGCCTGGCCCTGAAATGGGCGCACAAGCGTCCGCAAACTGGGGCTGTAGCCTTCCCTCGAAGGGCTTCCCAGGGCTCTAACCCCAAAGCCAGTGCGCTCAGCTCCAGCAGGAGGATCTCTTACTCAGGAAGACTGTCCCCACGAGGTGGCCACACGCCCCCGAGGCCAGCGCTCCTGACCGCCCCAGGACTACCCCCCAGGGCTGGGGTCCTCCAGCCGTGCGGCGCCCTCCCCAGGGAGACCCAGTCTGCGAACTCCCCTCAACCGTCCCAAGTTTCCCATCCCATGTAAAGCCGGGGGCCTGGGACTTTCCCTCCCGATCCCCCCGCCCCCAAGCGCCAGAAACCCCGAGAGCGCGGAGGCGGCTGTGGGTCTGTCCCTCCGCGGCGACTCCGCAGGCC
>NW_006160057.1:2720451-2721756 GCF_000334495.1 Tupaia belangeri chinensis
GTACTTATGTATACACTCACAGACACACACACACACACACACACACACACACACACCCCACCCCACCCAACGAAGAGCCTCTATTCCTGGAGGGAAGCTTCCTCTTTCTTCCTAACCCTGAACCCAATCTTGTGATTTTCCCCTTTTCGGCTATATCCACCTCCAGAAGAATCGCTTCTTCCTTTTAAGTTACATGGAATCCCAACGTAATCACATCACCAATCCATCAGCCTTTCTTTCCTTACACCTTGCTCTCAAAGATGAGTTCTTCTCATCATTTTTCAAATAAAAAAAAGAGTAAGATAACAGCAGGCTGTGACATTCCCGCTCTGCCCAATCCCTTCCCTATATTCCTCTTCTATCGCCCCCATTCCTCTTTCCTAATCCCCCAGTCCCGAGTATCTACCACCGACGCCTTTCCAAAAGCTCGATGGCTCATTAACATACACTAAGAATATCAAACGAAGAGTTTTCCTTCCTGGGGTTTGCTCTTCCCTGTTAGGCACGGAGGGAGAGGTGGAGCACACGTACGGAAACAAAGAGTTTCAGGTCCCTTTACCTCTGCAACTTTGGTGTAAATATCTAGGAAAGGACGTCTGCCAGAGCCCTCCTTTCCGGCCCCTGGACCCCATTCCTTTCAAAATCCCTTTCCAGCCTTTCACGGTCCTCAAGAAATTAGGAAATCGTTCCCGACAGGCCCGGAGCCTGGAGTATTCCCCTGGGTCAGCCCCACCACCACTCCGAAAGGGATAAAGAATATTTCCATCCTTTTTGATTAAGTTCTCCCTAATTCCCAGGGCTTCCTCAAAATCGTAATACAGTTCCCAAGGACTCAATTCTGAGTCTTCCTCGAAACGAGGGGCACGGCCTGGCCCTGAAATGGGCGCACAAGCGTCCGCAAACTGGGGCTGTAGCCTTCCCTCGAAGGGCTTCCCAGGGCTCTAACCCCAAAGCCAGTGCGCTCAGCTCCAGCAGGAGGATCTCTTACTCAGGAAGACTGTCCCCACGAGGTGGCCACACGCCCCCGAGGCCAGCGCTCCTGACCGCCCCAGGACTACCCCCCAGGGCTGGGGTCCTCCAGCCGTGCGGCGCCCTCCCCAGGGAGACCCAGTCTGCGAACTCCCCTCAACCGTCCCAAGTTTCGCATCCCATGTAAAGCCGGGGGCCTGGGACTTTCCCTCCCGATCCCCCCGCCCCCAAGCGCCAGAAACCCCGAGAGCGCGGAGGCGGCTGTGGGTCTGTCCCTCCGCGGCGACTCCGCAGCCCGGGGCAGGCCGCGTCCCTCCCGCTCGGATGCCCCGCGCT
>NW_006160057.1:2722485-2725017 GCF_000334495.1 Tupaia belangeri chinensis
GGGGTCGGCCCTGGGCCCCTACCCCAGGACGGTTGCGCGGCGGGAGGCAAGGGCCGCCCCTCCCCCTGTCAACAGGAGCTCCGCCCCCCGCTAGAGGAAGCCCCGCCTTCCCCAGGTTTGAAGCGGCCCGCCCTTTGAGGAGGTAGCTCCGCCCACTGTGGACAGAAGCCTGGTCCTCTCTAGGGTCAGCCCAGAAGTCAGCCCAGCTTCTGGGAGCTCCGCCTTCCTAATGTCACAGCTGGCTTGTGAGAGGCAGGCCAGCTCTCTCCTTCGCTGAAACGCCCCTGCCATCATAAGCCCCACCCCCTGGTGTGAGCACCACCGGGCCACGCCCCCAAGGTAGGTCCCGCCCACCGCACGCCGAGGCCCCGCCTCCTGGGGGCCCGCGTCAATTCCAGCCCAAAGCCCCACCCTCTGACCGTGGGCGCCGCGCCCCTTGTCAGCTGCGGCAACACCTCTTCTAGCCCAGGTCCCCACTCCACGTCGAGCCGCAGCTCCACCCGCTGACCCCAAAGTTCAGTGCGCCCTCACTTCGAACCGCGGCGTGAAACGGGACCGCCTTTTGCTTCCTCTGCCCCTAGCGAGCAGCTTACTCTTCTGCGGACTTCTGTTCAAATCCCGACTGCTTCGCGGTGAGCCAGCGCGCAGCGGGGCCCGCTAAGGACCGCCCCTCCTGGCAACCGCTCCCTTCAGCCCACAGCATTGTTAAAAAGAACACAGACCAAAGTGAGGAGAAACGGCGCGCTGTGCGAGTTCAGGCCCGGGAGGTTTGCAAGCTCTTGGGCGTCTGGATGCTTCTGCCCACTCTCTCCCTTGTCCGAGCTTCTTTATGCTTGGACGGCAGAGCTCGTCTGGGCTGCATGAATCCTGAAACACGCAGTTGCTTAAAATGAAAGCCTGGTTGTTGAAATTCATGTTCACTACCTTCTTTATATTGGTAGATTTCGACTAGGAATCCTAAAGCCCATGTACACGGAGAGTCAATGCTCTGAGAAGCCGACGTGCTCAGCAGTCCATTCTCAACACTCTAAACTTGCAGCAAAATTTTAACGCTGCTTTAGTCTCTTGGAATTAAATTCATAATGTAAACTTTCTAACAATGTCAAGACACCAATGTAATGTCCTAGTCATAATATAAATGAAAAGGGAGAAAGTGTATAATAAAGTACTATGCTAATACCTAATACTATGCTAATAGACTAATTAAAAAGCATAAAATAATTGGTTTTCACGGTGCAAAAACGAGCGAACTACGAGACAAAAAGCTGCCCACGCAAAATCTCAACACGCCCCCTAGGGGCAGTCCTGTGCCCGTTGAGAACCTCTACTTAGGACTTCAATCTCTGAGGAAGGAAACTGCTTCAAAATAACAGAAATTCATTCTTTCGTCACGTACCTCATGGCTAGTTTTTTGAACACTGTGGGAGTTTTTTTCTTAAAAATTATTTAATTTTATTATTACTTTATCTTTTATAGTTATTTAAGTTTATTATTATTATTATTTTAGTTTGACGGGAGAGAGACAGAAAGCAAGCCATCAGGTCTGGGATTCAAACTTGTAGTCGGCCGTGTGCAAGTCCAGCACCTTAACCACCACACCACTTGCTGGCCTGTTAGTCTTCTTAATTTGCTATAAGGCATGTGCACTCACTAGAAAGAAAGAGGGAGACAGAAACTAAGAAAGCAAACCACCAGGTCTGGGCCTCAAACCACAGCGCCTTAACCACCATGCCACCTGCTGGCCCACACCATGGGAGATTTAAAGCTGAGCTAGGCCAAATTCCTGTCTTCCAGGAGCTTACGGTCTAGTCGCCAAGCAAAAACTACCCTCATGACATTTATCAAAGTGAAAGGTAAGAAGGGATCAAGGAGAGTGAGTGAGCCCTTTGGGGATATGGACAGATGAATATGAACTTCCCAGCCATTCCATCCTCCTTCTCTTCCTTCTTGCTTTTTCTCTCTCTCTCCTTTCTCAATTTCTACCTTTTCTTACTGCCATCTTCCTCCTCTTCACCTCCCGTCTTGAGCACTAGTTTTTAAAGTCACCTCGTTCTCTCTCTAAGCCTGGCTCACTGCCCAATACCAACAGCACCAAATCCTCCTGATTTAAGGTCACACCCTCAGGGCAGCTCAGTCCAGAACCGTTTCAGCAGCACAGCACGGAGAAGAGTGTCTCTGCTGAGCTACTGCCCAGTACTGGGTATCCTTGCACAAAGCGAGACTTGCCACCACTCAGTCACTGGGTGCAGACTTCAGCAACATGAATATAGGTTTAGCATAGCAGATTGTGCAGCCCACATAAATCTGTTTAGAGATCATGCTCACAGAGTAACTTGTTTTTATTAAAATAAACTCATTTATAAAAATTGTAAATACGACCGATTTTAACGGCTGTGCAGCTCCAGAACTGTTTTTACCCATGGGTTGGCACGAGTAGAAGAGTCTAGATTTTTTTTTTTTTTATGCATATGTTTTGCAGTTTGTCATACACAGACTGCTAGGGCAAAACTTTAGTACTGTGAAGAAATGAGA
>NW_006160057.1:2725029-2795163 GCF_000334495.1 Tupaia belangeri chinensis
GCAAAAGCAGAGCACTTTTCTATTCAGAGCCTCTTGCACCTTTAGAACCGTGAAAAAAAAAAAAAAACTGGGAGGAAAGGAAAAGCTTTGAATAAAAAGTTCTAAGCACTGGTGTCATTTGAAGAGGAATAGGCTTCTGAGGGCACTTTTTTGTAGTAGTTCCCTTCTGTTATTATTTCTTTTTTTCTACTTTTTGTGAAAATGCCTTTTTAAAAACATACCATGAAACAGACCAGCAAAAAGACATCAAACCAAGACATTTTAAACTTTTAACTATGGTTAGGTGAACTTGAATTTAACCCATGTGACATGCTCCCACACTTTTCTCTAATGGCTCCTTCAGAGGGTGATCAAAAATGTTCCTGCTAAAGGTAGTTCAGGGGAGCAAACTTCCACATTCAAGTTAGGGTCATTTCCTGCTCATTTGTGTGTGTTTGGTCTATGAAAATAATCATGTTATTGATTAAAAACAACAGTAGAAACTAGTTGATGTTCTTTTTTTTCTTGTAGTTATTTTTTTATTATTTTTTAGAGTTTTTTGCTATAGGGCACGTGCGTTCACCAGACAGACAGAAAGTGAGAAATCACCCCCCAGGGGGGATGGCCACGCCGCAATCCCTTCTTCTCCTTTCTCCTCTCGGGATTTTGGGCATGCACGCACATGCGCCCAGCGTGAGTTTTAAGCCACCGGGTCCAGGATGCGAACCGCGGTTGACTACATGGGAGTCCAGCGACATAGCCATTACGCTAACTGCTGGTCCCTCTTTTAGTTATTTTTTCATTGAGAGATACACAGAGAGAGAGACTGGCACCCCATAGAGTCTTCACCTCACAATTCATCCCCATTCTCGGCTGGGCTGGATCGCAAGAGGCACCTGCATGACATGCATGATAGATGGGCTCAGGGAGGTCCCAGGACACAAACCCAGGACCTCTCCCATCTGGGTCCACTTTCATTACCACTGTGCCACCACTGGCATCTCAGTATTCGTGGTACTTGTAAAATGCCCTCCATGCTCCACTCGTCCTCTTTTTATGTCTAGCATAGACTATCGGACTACACGTGCCAAACAGGAAAAACAGCAAAGGAAAAACTGATTTCCCGGTGCTTATTCAATTTAATGTTTAGAGGTATGTTTAAATTTGAATTTCAATGCAAGTTTACATATTTTACTGTATTACAAGCTTCTTGGGAGGTGGGAACCATATGTCATTCTTATTTTTATCTCTCTTAATGCCGTACACACAGGAGGTACTCAATAATAGCACATATGCCCATATATAAATTCAGCAAGTATTTATTGAATAAGACAGACATAGCACCTGCCCTTATGACTGTAATTAAAACGTCCTAATAGTAACTTATATTAGTGCTGTGTCTTGTCATTTGTAATGATCTCATTTTTTGGTTTGTAATATGCTATAGGGCATTTGTGTTCACTGGAGAGAGACAGAGAGAGAGAATGTGAGAAAGCAGCACCTTGGGGGAATGATCACACTACAAACGCTTCTCTTCCATTCTCCTCAGGATTGGGGCATGCATGCACATGTGCCTGATGTGTTCTCAGGCTGCCAGGTTCAGGACTCGAACCATGCAAGTGGCCATGTGGAATCCAGCTCCCTTAACCACCAAACCACCTGGCTGGCCTACTGTGATCTCATTTTAATTATGAGTGTTATAAATTTTAAATCTGGACTTATCATTAATTTTACAAATTGTAATCTATTCACACTTTTCTTTCTCTTGTTTCATAGGTGGATGAGAAGTATGCAGTTTAGGGAACCAGCAGTTAGCGTAATGGCTATGTCGCTGGACTCCCATGTATTAGACCACGGTTCGCGTCCCGGACCCAGTGGCTTAAAACTCACGCTGGGCATGTGTGCGTGCGTGCCAAAGATCCCAAGAGGAGAATGGAGGAGAAGGGATTGCGGTGTGACCATCCCCCCTGGGGGGTGATTTCTCGCTTTCTGTCTCTGTCTGGCGAGCGCACGCACCCTATAGAGAAAACCTCTCTAAAAAAAATAATAATAAAAGATTAAAAAAAAAAGAAGTATGCAGTTTATAGCCAGCAAGGTACAATGCTATGTGTATGTGTATATACACACACACACACACTCCCCAGGGAAAATGGCCATGCTGTAATCCCTTCTCCAGAATCTCAGGACTTTGGGCATGCATGCACAAGTGTCTGGTGTGATTTTCAAGGAACCGGGTCCAAGACTCAAACCGCATTTAGTCATGTGGGAGTCCAATAACGTAATCATTATGCAATATGCTGATCCCTGTTAAACTTATGTTCAGCATATACCCAAAGGTTAAACATCTTTCTGATCATGCCAATAGATTTGCAGACTTTAAGCAACTTTTTTGAAAAGTAATTGGTCTCAGGAACCAGCAGTTAGAGTAATGGCTACGTCGCAGGAATCCCACGTAGTCAACCATGGTTCACATCCCGGACCCGGTGGCTTAAAACTCACACCGGACGCGTGTGTGTGCGTGCCCAAGATCCCAGGAGGAGAATGGAGGAGAAGGGATTGCGGCGTGACCATCCTCCCTGGGGAGTGATTTCTCGCTTTCTGTCTCTATGTCTCTCTCTGTCTGGCGAGCAAACGCGCCCTATAGCAGAAAAAAAAAAAAAAGAAAAAAAAAAACCTCTACAAAAATGGGACTAGCCCCATTTCCTAGTTAAGGGAACTGAATCTCCCATGGCTGACTATGGTTCAAATCCTGGCCTGAGTGTCTTGAAAAAACACTCTGGGAGGGGACCAGCAGGTGGCATGGTGGCTAAGGCACTGGACACTCCCACACGGCCAACCATGGTTCAAGTCCTGGAACGTGCCTGATGGCTTGCTTTTTCACTTCCCCTCTCTCTCTCTCTGGTCAAATTAAAAAAATAAATGAATGAATAAATAAAATAAAAACTCTCTGGCAGCATTTGTGTGTGTGCCCAAAATCCTGACAGGATGAAGGAGGAGGAGAAAGGACTGTGGTAGGACTATGCTCCATTGAGAGGTGCTTTCTCCCTCGCTGTCTTTGTTTCTCTCTAGTGACCACATTCTCTGGCCACTAAAAAGAAAAGAAAAAAGAAAAAAAATTCTTGGCCAAAGTCAGTTGAGGGACAATATAAAAATATAAGAAGACACATTAAAAAATTTTAAAATAAGAAAAAATATGTAAGAAATACATAGGCCCAGCCTATGGCATGATGGTTAAGGTAGCCCGCATGGCAGACTACATGGCTCAAGTCCCAGACTAGTGGCTTGAGAAACACACCAGGTGCATGTGCATGTGTGTGCCCAAAATCCCCAAGGGAGAATGAGAGAAGGGATTACAGCGTGCCCATTTCCCTGAGGGAATGCTTTCTCATCCCTCTACCCCCTCTCTCTGCTGAGTGCATGTGACTTACAGCAAATAAAAAATTTTTAAAAAGACATACAAAATTTTCCCAGGATATTTTTGATCACTATTGGCTTTCTTTTTTGGAACTTCAGATTTAATAATTAAAATAAGAATTTTGGCTTAAAATAATTTAAAAATTATTATAAAAGAGCCAGCAGGTGGTATGAAGGTTATGGTGTTGGATTTAATATGGCTGACTGTTTAGTTCAAGTCCCGGATCAGGCGCCTTGAAAATCATGCCAGCACATGTGTGTTTGTGCCCAAATTCCTGAGAGGATGGAGCGGGAACTGTGGTATGGCTATCTCTCCTGAGGACTGATTTCTCACTTTCCACTCTCTTTCTCTGATGAGCACCCTGTGGCAAAAATCTAAAAAAAAAAAAATTCATAAAATATTTTTATTACCAGAGCTGGCAGGTGGCCTGGTGGTTAAGGTGCTGGACACCCATATGGCCAACCATGGTTTGAGCCCCAGCCCTGGCAGTTTGCTTTCTCACTTTCCCTCTCTCTCTGGTCAATTGAAAATAAAGATAATAAAAAATATAAAATATAAAATACTTTTTTATTACTAAAGGACTATAATCACCACAGAAAAAGTTATAGTAGAGATACGATTCTGTCCAAGCTTCTCCCTTTCTAGCCAGTTAGCACTTAGTGTATTTCCACGTTGGTGATATTTAGTTGTAGAAACATAATCAGTTATCTCTATTTCTTTTCCTGAAAGGTTATTTGGTTTAAGAATATTAGGGAACTGTCTTTTTGGACAGACGTTTTCATTTAGCTAGTAATTTAGAGAATACATTTCATGCAACAGCTGTGAGGTGAAGGTTCAGAAGAAACCAGGGAATTCATTTGAGTGATGGTGGTAATTCACATTTTCTCCCTAGTGAGGTGGGGAAAGAAATTTAGAAAAATTTTAAAGAAGAAACAGAAGAAAGACATATGCTTGATCCTGAATATAAAATATGTAAACTCAGTGAAAAAAATAATTACAGAACCTAAGATTGGGGGTAAGTTATTTTTCTTCATAAATAAGTAAAGCAAAAGCTTGTGTCTTTTTTTAAGACCCCGATTTTCTTAAATATTCACTGCAGTAAATAGCTATAATTAGGATTCATCACACGTAATCAGTTTCCAAATTATTTCATGAATACATTATCTATTGCAACAAGCCCCCTTTTTTCCGCCCAAGTCAATCTTCAAGCCAGTTGAAGTTTCACAATGGTCCTTTAGATCAATACTTGTAGCACACAATGTCTGCTTGTCCGGGGTCCCCATGTCTGAGTCTCTTTGATCCATTAAATGTTTTCGTCCCATATCTTCTGGACATTTAAATCATTTTGATTCGGCATGTGCTCTGAAGGTAGAAGTATTCCAAGAGCCCTCTCGCTGCATGTTAAGTGCTGTTCTCTGACTCTCAGCCAGAGCTCAGAGGCTGGCAGAGCCGACTGCTCCAACGTAGTGATTTCATTTCCAACCTTTGCACACTAAAATCACATAGCCTAAACACAAAGCTTCCAGATTCTTCCTCTTAAAAACAGAACAAAAACATAGCATGGCTACAGAGAAAACAATCTTTAAAACAGGAAATTTAAAAATAAAATTATTATGCTGTCACAATCAAATATGGAGGCGATGAATGCTGGTTTGTGAGGTTCAATAGCTGAGAAACCTCAGGAGTTAATGTTCAAGCATTTTATATTTTTCTACCTCCATATGATAAAGGGAGTGAGCATTTTCTATTTTTCTACTTTTATCTGATAAAGGGAGTGAGTGTCTAAGTTTGTGCTCCCTTTAAGTAGCCACTGAGTAAAGGATGTGAGAGTAAGTGGCTTATTTGGAAGGTGAAGCCAAGAAGGGGGAGCGGGAGAGTAAGTGGGAAGGGAAAGGGAAGCAAGCGAACAGCGTTCAACCCCCAGCAGGTTACTCCTGGAACCCAATACTCAGTTCCATGGAGAACCTAGAGGTAAAGTGTAGAACATACGAAAGGGACAAGGGGGCAGGGTGTTATTCACCAACTGCCTTCCATTTCTAGCTGACAATCACAGAGATGTTAACTCCCCATCTCTTTCAGCATAAGTCACAAGAAAACCTTCAGGTGGAGGGTCACAGGTTTTTGCAAGAGGCTGCCACTGGCACATACCAGTATGTTTAATGCTAAAGGGATGTTATGATACGTGGGTTCACTCACACAAAAAGAGTATTAGATGCCATGCCTGAACTTTGCAATTTTTCCCTATTACTACTGAAGTCCCCACCAACGTCCCGGGAGCTCATCTCAACTCTAGAATCACCGTTAATGTGCACTGTGTTCCCAAACTGGGTCTTTCTAAGCTTTCCTTTACAAAACGCTTCTGATTCCCTCCCATCTGATTCTTCTGCTCTATTGTCACTTTTCTAGACCAAATAAGGAAAACTTTCATGAAGTCCATCTGCTCGTGCCACCTGTGTGTTCAAGGACGCAGTAGCTCTTTATTTCCTTTCCTATAAGCAGCAGATCCTGAGTAACCTTTGGAGACCCTAAGCATCAAAAATATTGCCTCCATCTCTATAAGTATCTTGTATCCTTTCTTGGTTGATAATTTTCTTCCACTATCAATACCAGGAACAGCAATTCCCTAAAGTTATCATGAATAAAGTATTGAATACATTGTTTTACTTTTATGAAATAGGGCCCAAGTTCCATCCTTAAGATCACCTTAATAATCCAAGACAGATTCTGGAGTTCTGGTCACTATACTAGCTCTCTTCAGACAGCAGGTAAAAGGAAGTTCGGAAGACAGAAAATACTTACCCTTTTCCCTCTAAAAGAGCTTTCTTAGAAGTTGTGCACACTTCAGTTTGTATCTCATTGGGCCAAAACTTAGTCATGTAGCCACATATTGCCATGAAAAAAACCTACTTTTCCAGCTTGCTACACCGCCCAGGACTTTGTTATAAGGAATAAGAGAGTGAATATTAGGAGGCAAACAGGCCGTCTTTCTCTCAATATCCTAATATCAGCTGAGTTTTTACATCCACAACAACCCTCATCAGGTAATCTCTCAACTGCATCGCTTTGAGCAACAAGGTACTCTGTGTGGAGAAGTGGGATGGGTAGTAGCAAAGACATCCTCCAACACTGCAGAACAGGAAGGGGGAAAAAGTCCACTGGAGACCTGAGAAACACCACTTCAGCGAGTGATCGAAGTTAGCAGTCCAAAAGAAAAAAAAAAGCCGCTGATAGTATGCCACCTTGATATGTGATCTTCCTGCCCTAAACCTATCATCCTGGTTTACTCATGAGAAAAACATCAAACTAATTTCAAAAGGGGCATCTTCCAAAATACTTGATCGGTACTCCTAACAGTTGTTAAGATCATCAAATAAAATATCCACATCCACTGGGTTTTTTTATTGTCCTTTACATTACCTATTGAAGCACAATGTTCTAAAATTTCGATTAAGTCCAATTTATCTCAATTTAGTTGCTAGTATTTTTGATGCCATATGTTAAGAAATCACTGTCAAACTCAGGGTCATACAGATATGCCCTTGCTTTCTTTTTGTAAGGCCCATCTGTTTACTTCTTCCATGAGAGGGGCAGAGAGAAAAACAGACAAGGCACCACCCTTCTCCCCCAAATAGGGTTCCTATACTGCAGCCCACTCCCAGTCCACCTACAACAGAGGTACATGTGCATACCCAGCATGCTGAGGGAGGTCCTGGGACATGAACTCAGGAATCTTCCTGTGGGTCCAGTGGTGCCACCACCTGGTCCTTGCCCTTGTCTTCAGAGAATTTTGGTTTAGTTCCTGAATTTAGGTCTTTGATCCATTTTGTTAACTTTTTTTTTTTTTAGAGATTTTTGCTATAGGGTGCAAGTATTCACTGGAGAGACAGTGAGAAATCACTCCCCAGGGGGAATGACCACACTACAATCCCTTCTCCTCCCTTCTCCTCTTGGGATTTTGGGTACACACACAAGCACATGTACCTGGCATGAGTTTCAAGCCACCAGGTCCAGGACTCCAACCATGGTCAGCCATGTGGCAATCCAGTGCCTTGACCACTACGCCCCAGGCTGGCCCCCATTTTGTTACTTTTTACATAGAGTGTGAGGTAGGAAACCAGTTGCTTTTTTTTTTTTTGCATGTGTGTATATATATCCAATTGTCCCAGGACCATTTGTTGAAGACTGTTCTTGCCCCCATTGAATGAGCTTGGGCATCCTTTTCAAGTCAATCGAGGGGCCAGACATACAGTATGGTGGTTATAGGGCAACTAGATCCTACATGGATCTAGCTTCGATTAAGTTTTGAATCTGGTAGCTTGAAAAACACACTAGAATGTGTGTATGGTTGCCCAGAATTACAAGAGGGAAATAGAGGAGAAGTGACTGCAGCATGGCCATCTCCCTAGTGGGGTCCTTCTCACTTTTCTTTCTCTGGCAAGCATGTGTACCGATGGCAAATAAACAAAAGTCAATGGATATATTTGAGCAGTCTTTTTAAAGGTTTTTTTCCCCCCTGCTTATTCAGTGTATCTTGCAATTCCATAGGAATTTTGAGATTGACTATAATTTTTCAAAAAAGGCCACTGAGATTTTAAGATTACAGTTATATCTGTAGATTGCTTGACTGACTGCTTCTTACCAAAATTCTATGTTCTGATTCATACATACAGATGTCACTGTGTTTACTGAGTTCTTGCCATTTCTTCAGGCACTACTTTGTAGTAACAATCTACAAATTTTGTACCTTCTTGGTCAAATTTATTCCTGTGTTTCATCGTTGTAACAATATTGTAAATGCAACTAACTCCTTTATTTTACTTTTTGGAAACTGATTTAATATACTGATTTCTCTCCTGTAAATTGGCTGTATTTGTTCATTAGCTCTAACAATTTTTTGGTGGACTCTTTAAGATCTACTACATATAAAATGTCATCTGTGAATGAGATAGTTTCATTTCTTCCCTTCCAACATGGACACATTTTATTTCTTTTTGTCTTATTGCTCCAGATTGACTGTACTTTTGAGCAAAATATGAGAAAAAAAATCTGTGCTATTTGTTTCTGTTGTTGTTGTTGTTTTTTTTTTTTTTTGAAGAGGTTTTCGCTATAGGGCGCATGCGCTCGCCAGACAGACAGAGAGAGTCATAGAGACAGAAAGCAAGAAATCAGCCCCCAGGGGGGATGGTCACGCCACAATCCCTTCTCCTCCATTTTCCTCTCGGGATCTTGGGCATGCATGCACACGTACCCGGCCCGGCGTGAGTGTTAAGCCACTGGATCCGGGACATGAACCGCGGTTGACTACGTGGGAGTCCAGAGACATAGCCATTATGCTAACTGCTGGTTCCCAGTTGTTGCTGTTGTTAAGAGGGTATGTGCACTCACCCGAGAGAAAGGGAGAGAAAGAGAGAAATTTCCCTCGCTAGGCTGCAATCTCTTTTTTTCCAATCTCCTTTTGGGATTCTGGCCACATGCACACGCACCTGTTCATGTGTGATCTAGTGCCTTAACCTCCATGCCACCCACTGGCCCCTGCTATTTCAACATGGCTTTCAAATTCTACATAGGAATGCAGATCTATCACTTCTGGACTCTGTAGACAGTAGGTCATGAGAAGGACAGGAAGTGCTGTAGTCTCTCTGTAGATAAAAACATGTACCATGTAAACATTCTCATGTCAACAGCATTTTCAACTAGGCACAGTAATACATGAAGAAACAAGATCTTGCACTTGTTTTGCACTATTGTCTTTAGTACATTTTAAAATATTAAGAAAACAAATTGAGAAGAAATTTTCATCTTTAAAATTTATTACACAAGCTATTCACAAAAAATGAAATTTTAATTATAAAAGATGCATTTGGGGGGCCAGTAGGTGACATAGCGGTTAATGGGCTGGATTCCCACATGGTCAACTGTGGTTTGAGACCTGGATCTGGAGGCTTGAAACTCATGCCAGATGCATGTGTGTGTGTGCCCAAACTCTCAATAAGAATGGAGAAGGGACTGCGGCCTGACCATCATCCCAGGGGATGATTTCTCATTTTGTCTCTCCGGTGAGCGTACGCACCCTATAGCAAATATTTCTCTTAAAAAAAAAAAGGATGAATCTGAAAGAATAATAAGTTATAATTAACTTTGATAAAAATAAGTATGCATATTTTTATGCATACTCCAGGAATACACTCATATTTAAATGTTCACAGTGACTGGTGTTGCTTTATGTATTACATAAGACAGTATCTGAATTACTGGGTTTTGAAAAGCATTAAATACAATATCCAGAAAAATCAACAATGAAAGGCATCTCAACTTTGAATTGTGTTAAAACCCAGAAGCTCTCATCTTAGACTACCGGTCCCTATGTCCCTCAAAAGGGGTCTGCAACACAGCCTATTTTACAAACTAGTATTAGAATGTCTCCCTCTTCCCAAAAGAATATACACTGAAGTGAATGGTTTTAGCTCAAGAAGGAAATGTACCTTTGGTATCATTAATACAAAATGTATATTTACATTTATATTCATATAACTGTATATAAAACTTATCCAAAGAATATAACTAAACACAATTTGGAAAAATATAAGCAGTTTTCAAATATAAACTCTGTGCTATTAAAAAGATACTTAACAAAGTAGTTATTAATACATTTGTTGCATATATATTTATAAAAATAAACCAAAAAATATCTACGATCTTTATCTACCCAAATTAGAATTATAAAAATGTTTAAAAAACATTAACGCTGACATTCAGCTACAGAATTGTAGTGCAGTCAGAAGTTGTTCAAAAGCCTTCCTGCAGGAGCAGTGTGAAGAAGAGGTGAGCGCCACCCTCAGACCAACCAAAGCCTGCACACTGCTGCATCCCCCACATCCAGCGCCTATGTCCCACCGTGTCACCACCATGCCCAAGAGAAAGGCTGAAGGGGATGCTGAAGGAGATAAAGCCAAGGTGAAGGACAAACCAGAGATCTGCAAGATTGTCTGCAAAACCTGCTCCTCCAAAGCCAGAGTCCAAGCCTAAAAAGGCTCCTGCAAAGAAGGGAGAGAAGGTACCCAAAGGGAAAAACAGGAAAGCTGATGCCCGTGGAAAGTTGTTAAATAATATGTTAAATGTGACATGTCAGCCCTCATTCTAAACTTTCCTGTTTAGAGCATCAAAATGAAGACTTCATCGGGTTTTATAATGGTTTTCTGATTTTGGTAGTCCATTGAGGAAATGAGTTCAAAAAAGTTGTTGTATACTGTTAACAACTGTTCGCCACGTGCAGGCTGAAATACCTGACTGTTTATGAAAAGAATCTTTAATAAAGCTGGATACAGTTTGGGGGAGGGGGGGAGCCTTCCTGCAAATCATGACTTGAACTCTGGCTTTTCAGTGAATGGGCAAGAGAAGCTAAAAAAGATGGCAAAGCCACAATGGTTAAGTAAGTTTCTAGTCTAATGCAATTAACTATTTTCAGGAAGGATCAAATTAAAAGTGCTTATTAATACAGAAAATTTCAATGTCACTAATCACTCTTAGATGCCATGAAACATTAGTTATTAAAATAACTTTATTAAGAGATTGCCAAACTTCAACTACTATTACTATTACTACAGTGCCTTGCTCAAGGAAACTTCCAATATTTATCAGTTATTTTACATGTCACTTTTCTTTCACATGTACATAAATACCAGGAAAGTTTAAATACTTTTGCTTTACTATTTATCTTTTCCTTAAAGATTCAGGGTTTTATTCTCATCAGTTATGCAGGTATGACAAAGTGAATTAAATAGGAACTGAATATAAAGAATACTGATGCCATGACATCACGATCTGGAACAACTGAAGTTTTCTACCTCTTGCTCCATTTTCTAGAAAAAGAGTAGAAAGGGAAAATAGTAAGCTTCAATATGGAAAAAGCTAAGAAACATTACTTCATTACTGCTTGTTTCAGTAAACAGCTGTAAGGCTATTAATATCCACGTACAGATCTGATAATGAAAATAAAAAGTAGTTCAATATTTAAAACTGTCACATAAACTGATTTCCTGATGGGATTTCATTATTTAAATGCCTCTTAAATGAATCTGAGATATGTTAATCTTATGTTACATTCAAATAGTTATAATCAAGGTACTGGTAAACTTGATATTAATATATTATACTTTTTTTTTTGGCTATAGTGCACATGCGCTTCCTGAAGATGATCCAAGACAGAAGGGGGCAGGGATAAAGTGAGAAAGCAACCCCTGAAGGGATGGCCATACTGTAACCCTTTCTCCATTCTCTTCTGAAGCTTTTGAGCATGGATGCACATGCACCTGATGGGTTTTCCAAGTTACCAGGTCTGGGACTCGAGCTGCCTTAATCTCCATGCCATCTGCTGGCCTGGCACTCATTCGTTCATTCATTCATTTATAATATGTAGGTAACAGTGGATTTTAGCATGTAAACTGAATACTGTATATATCAGTGAACACACAGTAGGCAATATTTTCTACTTTGTAGGACCAGTAACATAAATATGTAGGTTCCATTCAACATCTACTTTTAAAAATGAGTGCTCTAGACCCTGCTCTGTGGCCTGGTCGGTTAAGACATCGGATTCCACTTGGCCAACTGTACAGTTCAAGTCCCAGATCTAGTGGCTTAGAAAACATACCAGGGGTACACACAAACAAGTCCATTTTGCATGTCCAAAATCCCAACAGGATAGAGAAACAGGAAAGGGATTAAGGCGTGATCATTCCCATAGGGGATGCTTTCTTCTCTCTAGCACATGTAGCATGTGGCAAAACCAAAAAAAAAAAAAAAAAAAAAAAGACTCTAATATCTATTACAAAGCAAGATTAAGTAAAGCAGATGCACTGTAAAAGCAGCTACATTTTTTCATTTATACATGTAGTGGGCCAGCCCGTGGTGTGTGTGGTGATTAAGATGGCAGGATCCAGGATCTCACATGGCCAACAGTGTGGTTCAAGTCCCAGGCTCAGTGGTTTTATATAGAGAGCACTGCTTAAAATGGCCTCACTTATGCTAAGCACTTAACACCAGTATTCAAAACAATATATTTTGCCTCAATATATATTTATCTTTGTGGACCTGAAAACCGCGTTTATGAACATCTGCAAAAGCAGATGGGTGTGGTGTTTGACTGACTGGGTCTATTTTGAGCAATGCTCTATAAACTTAAATAAACATGCCAGCTAGCATAATGGCTATGTTGCTGGATTCCCACATAGTCAACTGTGGTTCGAGTCCCAGATCCAGTGGCTTAAACTCATGCCAGGCGCATGCGCGTGTGTGCCCAAGATCCCAAGAGGAGAATGGAGGAGAACGGATTGTGGTGTGGCCATCCCCCCTGAGGGGTGATTTCTCGCTTTCTGTCTCTCTGTCTTTCTGGCAAGTGCACGCACCCTATAGCAAAAAACTCTCAAAAAAAAAAAAAAAAAAGCCAGGATGGGACCAGCAGATGATGTAGTTGTTATATTGCTGGACTCCCATGTGGCTGACTGTAGTTTGGGTCCAGGACTCAGAGGCTTGAAACTCACATTAGACATGTGTGTGTGTGTCCACGATCCTGAGAGGAGAATGGAGAAGGGATTGTGGCATGAGTATCCCCTCTGGGAGGTGATTTCTCATTGTCTGTCTGTCTCTCCAGTGAGCACACATGCCCTATAGAGCAAAAATCTCTCTCTTAAAAAAACAAACAAAAAAAACATGCCAGGTGCACGTGTGTGCATGTCCAAAATCCCAAGAGGAAAATGAAGAGACCGCAGTGTCCCTATAGAGTACTTTCGTTTGCCTTCTCTTTCTCTGTCATTTCACCTACTTCTCTCTTTTTCCAGTGGGTACATTTGCTCTAAGACAAAAACTAAAGAAAAAAAAATACCAAAATGAAAAAATTTTCAGTTTACTGATACTATAGTTCTTTTTCTTTTTTCATTATAGAGACACTTTTACTATAGAGCGCATGCGCCTGCTAGACAGAAAGCAAGAAATCATCCCCTGGGGGGATGCCATGCCGCAATCCCCTCTCCTCCATTCTCCTCTTGGGATTTTGATCATGCACACACACAGCCAGTGTAAGTTTGAAGTCACCAGGTCCAAGACTTGAATTGTGGTTGACTATGTGGGAGTCCAGAGACATAACCATCATGCTATTGCAGGTTCCATTGATACTGCAGTCTTTTTATAAGAGTTTTTTGTTTGTTTGTTTGTTTTGTTTTGCTACACAGCACATGCACTTGCCAGAGAGACAGAGAGAAAGAAATAACCCCAGGGGGGATGGCCACACAGCAATCCCCTCTCCTCCATTCTCCTCTTGGGATTTTGGGCACACATGCACAAGTGCCAGTATAAATTTGAGGCCTCCGGAACGGTGGTTGATTATGTGAGAGTCCAGTGATGTAACCATTATGCAATCCACTGGCCCCCACTGATACTATAGTTCTAATGTTGATTAAAGCACAAACTACAGGGCTGCCAGGTGGTATGGTGATTAAGGGCACTGGACTCCCACATGGCCAACTGCGGTTGGAGCCCCAAACCTATCGGCTTGCTTTCTCACTTTTTCTCTCTCTCAGTCTTGCCTTCACTCTGTCCCTCTCTAATCAAATTAAAATAAATAAGTAAATAAACAAATAGATAGATAGATAATAAAGTTAAATAAAATAATTCTTTAAAAAAATGATTTATTTATTCATTCATTTATTTTAATTTGACCACACACACACACACACACACACACACAAACACATAGAAAGAGAGAGAGAGATAAAGTGAGAAAGCAAGCTGCCAGGTCTGGGACTCGAACCATGGTCGGCCATGTGGGAGTGTCCGGCACCTTAACCACCACACCACCTGTTGGTCTCAAAATAATTCTTAAAAAAACTAATGAAGTACTAGATTAAAAGTACTAGACTAATTCATGATCTACATATTAAAAAAAGTCTTTAAATACTTTTCATCAGTTAGTTTGAAGCCAAATCCCACATGGTCAACAAGGTTTGAATTCTGGCCATAGTGGCTTGAAAAACATTCCAGGCACATGTGCATCTAAGCCCCAAATCCTGAGCAATGAGAAACAAGGAAATGGATTGTGAAGTAGTTATTCCCCCCCCGAGGGTGCTTTCTCTCTCTCTCTGGCCAGCTTCTTGGCAATTAAGGGTGAAAACAAAAAAGTGTGACTCGGTATTTACCTGAATAAGTGCTGTTTTATCATAGTCCCTGCGATGCTGGTAAATGCACTGGCTGATTACTGCATACAAATTTTCCAGTTGAAATATATTGTATTCTTGACTTTTTTTAACAACAGTCTTCAAGAGAGTCTAAAAGAAAACATGAGTGTTTACATACGTGAAAGGTAAATTCAATGATACTTAATCTTGAAGGTTCTAGGGATTGTGATACAAACCAGAGAATAGACAGACCAAGCCATTTGATGAGTTATGGCATCTGCTGATTTTTTTCTCATAAAAGGTCATTACTTATGGCATGCCTAATGGAGGCACTGCCTAAAACACAGTCCCTCTTTTGGGAAGCAAGGTTACTAGAAAACGTACAAACTGAAAAGAGCCTCAATAAATGGCTTCTATAACTGACCCGAACTGACGTACCTTCATCCTGAGAGAAGCTGTACAATTACATAGAGGCATAACTGTTATGCTTAACTCCAAATAACATGGTGAACTTACATAAAATTCCTATTTCAGTATCACAAAATACCATTTTTATGGTCATGAGATTCTGAAAGCTTTCAGTTTCACTATTTTTTTAAAAAATTTTCAGAGAGACTTAAGTTTTTTTTTTTTGAGAAACTGCTCCAGGAATATCGCCCACTTTCTTCTTTAATAAGTACAGACATCGAGTTCCTAGTAGCTCTGCTACATTCAAAGAGAATGGCTTTCCTGAGCTAACTGCTAGTAGGAGGTTCACAGTGTACTTTTTTGAAGCGGATTTCTCTCTAAAATGTTTTATAAAATTCTTACCTGTACAAATGACTGATCTTTAGTAAATGTACACAGTAGTATATATCGAAAAATCTCAATGTTCTCAGACTTGAAATGTAGCCAAAATAAAATAGATAAATTCGAATTGGAATGCAAACTGTTTTTCTTTTGAAAGTAAAGAGCAGCCCAGCCATGTGACCTAGTGGTTGAAAAAGCCAGATCCCACGTGGCCCAAGAGGGTTCAGATCCCAGACCTAGTGGCTTGAAAATCTCATGGGATATGTGTGCTTGCCCCAAATCCCTACAGAAAAGAGATGTGGAAGAGAAAGGATTTGTGGTGTGACCACACCCCATTGGGGAGTGCTTTCTCCTCTCTTGAGCAAGTGCACGTGCCCTCTGGCAATTAAAAAAACAAAGTAAAGGGCAAGAAATCGTTAAGACAGCTGCAACACTCCACGTTGCTCGCTGGGGACCTGAGACTGTTGTTTAGGAGTGTCAGGGAGAAGAGTCCACCTTTCAGAGAGGATGGCTATTTCGAGAGCACAAAACTAGAGCAAATAGTCAAGATGAACCCTGAGGAGCTTACACAAGTAGTTGACGGCAAAACTGATTTAACAACATAACAGTCAAGAAAGAAGAATACTGGTACCGTCAAATGCTAAAGATATGGCGAAAGTTTTCGGTTTAAAAAAGGCAAATATCATTCAGATGTTATTTTACTAGAGTGGGGAGGATAAAAAGTCAATTCGGGGGAGGGGTAGAGAAAAAGCAGCAGCAGCAGATAAATCTCACAACATAGCAGAATCGCCTCGCTATCCTTCTGGTTCCTATCACAGATCCTCAGGCAGAATTCCTACTTTGGGAACAGAAGGGCAGTTGGGAGGAAGAAAGGTTTTCATTTCTCACGTAATTCCCACATAGCCAGCCTGCCACTAGCCCACAAGCCAGTGTTCGGGAATCCCTAATCTGCACGGGGAGAGCACTGATCTCCATGCACATACTTTTAATCGCTCCTGGTCCACAACGAGCGAGGGTGTAGGCTGAGCGAGAACGGCCAGAGCTTTCTCAACACTCACGAGTTGCTGCTGTCCTACTTGGGAACGTCGAGCTCGAGTCATTCGTAGGACACACATTTCTGGAATGAAAAGTTCAGTAACTGTCATTTGGTTCGCAGACATTACAATGTCTAAAATAAACATCAGGCAGAGTAAATAACAGGGCATGCTTACTAACGGCACAAATGACAACTTGAGGTCATTAACCCTTTCTGCTGTGGCTGGCCACAGCGGCACAGGCAGCAGGAGTGCTGCTGTATAATACGCAGGCCACATGGGAGGGCTCCGGGTTGCCTACCCAGATCTACCTAAGCACGCCAGCTACGTCCACGATCATGGCTGGCTGCAAGGTATGGGGGACGACTGCAGCATGAAGACCCTGTCTCTCTCTTACACATATGAAGGAAATAGACAACCTTAAAAAAAAAAAAAGACACTGGTTTGAGAAGTATTCCTTAAATTGAGTATTTCAGGGGGATTCTCAACAAGTTACACTGTCTTCTACTTGGGCACAAGACTCACAGAACCTAAGAGCTATAAGAGACCAATAATCTAGATCAGGGGTTGCAAACTACCTCCCATAGGCAAAATCTGGCCAACCAGTGTAAATAAAGTTTTATTAGAACACAGTCATGTCTATTTTACTGACACTTAATACAGTATTCTCAATACAATTGAGAAGTTGTGACATAAACTATATGACCCCTGCTTAGCCTAAGTTTACTCTCTGGTCTTTTAAAGGAAAAGTAATATAGACAGTATAAAAGGAAAAGTGTACTGATCCCTGATCTAGAATAATTCACAGATAAATTAGAAAAGGATCTCCAGATACATGCAAGTACCTGTCCCACTAAGAGTCCTTTAAAAAAAAATCTAATGGTGGGCCAGCAAGTGGCATGGTGGTTAATGCAGCTGGATTCCACATGGCTCACATGGTGCAATTTGAGTCCTGATCCTAGTGACTTGAAAAACTCGCCAGATGTGTGAGCAAGTGTACTCAAAATCCCAACAACGGAGGATAGGGAATTGTGGCATGTCCGTTCCCCTTGGAAGGTTCTCGCTCTCCCCCTCTCTCTCCCCCCAATATGGCTGACCAAGGTTCAAATCCAAGCCCTGGCAGCTTGAAAAACAGAGTGCTGGGTACCAGCAGGTGGCATGGTGGTTAAGGTGCTGCACACTCCCACATGGTCAACCAGGGTTCGAGTCCTGAACCTGGTGGCTTGCTTTCTCACTTTCTCTCTCTCTCACTCTCAGCCTCTGTCTCTCTCTGGTTAAATTAAAAATAAATAAATAAATGAATGAGTGAAATAAAATTCTCTTTCTTTCCACTCCCCACAAGCATACGTGCTCTCTAGTAGTAGTAGTGATAATAATAATAATAATAATAATAATGACTAAAAAATAAATAGAACAATTCTGAACCAAACATATTAAATTATATAGCCAGAGGATTAGCATTCAAAATATCCACATTTGAGAGACTACATCCTAGTCCATTACTGCTATGAATACTCAAACACACTAGAACTCTTTCCAACGAAGCCTTTGAAATAGGCTTACCTTCGAGTGTACAAGCCACTGAATAAAACCAGTATCATAAACTTAGTATTTTAAAAATTATTTATTTATCCAATTCCATTTCTTGTTATTATTATTTCTTTAATCTGACCAGAGACAGAGAGAGAAGGGGAAAGTGAGAATGCAAGCACCTCCAGGTCTGGGACCTGAACCAGGGTTGGCCATATGGGAATCCAGTGCCCCCAACCACCATGCCACCTGCTGGCCTGTCAGTGTTTGTTTTGTACCAAAATAAGTTTTTGACCCTGTTAACCACTTCTTTGCTTTATAAAGCTAAACAATATTGGGCTTTTTCAAAATCCTAACAAATCTATTATACCAAAGAAGATCCAAATGAAAAGAATTCAAGGGCAAGCAGGTGGTGTGGAGATTAAAGTGTTGGATTCCACATGGCTGACTTCATGGTTGGAGTCCTAGACGCTGTGGCTTGAAATCACACGAGGTACGTATGTATTTGTGCCCCAAATCCTGAGGAGATCGAAGGAGCAGGGACTGTGGTGTATCCATTTCCCTTTTCTCACATTCCCTCTCTCTTTTCCCTCTGGCAGGCGCATGTACCCAATAACAAAAACTGAAAAAAAAATTAAAAAAAAAAAAGAAAAACCGCTAAAGGGGAAAATCTGGAGAATATGATCAACAGAGTGAAAATAAATAATCTTGGACTTAATCTGCACTATGGGGTAGAAGAATGACTGGGTGGGTAAGAGTTGTTCTGTAACACTCGGCAAGAATACCAGAAAACTGCTTATCTTGCTTAACATGAAAGGGTAGCCTGCCAGCTTTAAAAAAAATTATTTTAAGGTTTTTGCCATAGGGTGCGTGTGCTCACCAGAGAGAGCGGGAGAGAGAGAGTCAGTGAGAGGGAAAGTGAGAAATCACTCCCAAAGCGGGGGATGGCCACGCTACAATTCCTTCTCAATTCCCCTCCTGGGATTTTGGGAACGAATATACATGTGTCCCCACTTGATTTTTAAGCCACCAGTGCAAGACTTTAACCATAGTCAGCCATGTGGGAGTCCAGCGCCTTAACCACTATGCCTGCCAGCTTTTAATACCTGCACAGCCAGGCTCTATGCTACATACTTTAGGAGGGTTATTTTATTCGATACCAAAATATTTCATTCCTCAGCAACTATCTACCGCAATTTTGCAATGAGTAAACAGACTGACAGGTTAAGTATCTTGCACAAGGTCACAAAAGTAGTGGGCTGGAGGCTCAAATCAGGTCTGTTTGACGCCAAAGGGCACTTTAAACAACCATGATTTACCAGCTCAAAAAGTAAAGAGAATGGTATTTTTTCTAAATAATGCCCATATCCTGAAAGACAAGCAAAACAAAGTGAGATGTAACCAGTTGTTAGGAATGTCGAGTGAAATATCTTTTGGCATTAGTTAGCTTTTTAATCGCAAAAGACTCACCCTTTGCTTCATTTTCATCAGAAATATCTGTTTTCTGAGAACTAGAAATATCTCCATTACAGGCAATATTACTGTTACTCTGTTCTGTGCATGCTGTATTGTTCTCAGACTCTCCAAATTCATTCTCAGTATTACAAGTCCTTGAATTACTGCTCCTCAATTGGACTTTGTTTTCAGAGGCATTTTGCTGCTTCTCACTTTCTTCCACTGAAGATTCTCCTGTGTTTCCAGTTTCATTATGGTCTACACTCGTGTCCTGCGTCTCCTCTGTGTCACTCTCGAGTTTATAATCCGGGCCATTCTGGTTGTCATCCTTTGCCTGTGAAATCCTCCTTCGCTTTGTGATGGTGCCTACATACCACTTTGACTTCTTACGCATTTTTCTCTTCAACTGAGCTTCAAAGAATTTAAAGAAAAATGGTAAAGGAACATTTAATAATCTTCTGACTTCTAAGACAGATATGAGTTATGAGAGGATAAAGAGTTTGAGAAACCAGAGTTTTGTATTGCTGGAACAGAAAACAAAAGTATAGAGAACTGTCAGAAAACGGTGGAGACATGAGCAAGGACCAGATCACAAAGATGATTCGTTATTCTAAAGAGTTTGGATTTTATTTTTTTAAGTTTACTGTATTTCTTTTCATGAGAGAACACATGCTTGAGTGAAAAGTGAGTGTGTAAGAGACAGGCACCCTTGATCATTTTCCCGACAGCCCTCTGGTTCATCAGAATCTCAAGTATCTGTGTGCCTGGTGTGTTTCAGGCTGACTGGGGACCCGAACCCCTGGTCAGCCATGTGGCTTCCAGTATTGTAGATCAGTATACTATCACCTCGGTTGCCACGGCTGGGCTTAGATTTTATCTTGAAAAAATTTAAGTAGGGCAATGACAATGATCTGTCTGATGTATATTTTAGAAAAATTACTTTGGCAGCAATATGACAAATTTACTGGAAGAAGGGTAAGACCTAAAATAGCCTATACTTACTAAATTCTTACCATGTATCAGGAACTCTTCTAAGCCCTTTTGGGTATACTAAGTCACTAAAATTTCATTTTAACCAGATGAAGCTTACTCATTATCATTTTGCAGATGAAGAAACTAAGACAGGGCCAACAGGTAGTGTAGTGGTTAAGGCACTGAACTCTCATGTAGCCGACTGTGGTTTGAATTCCAGACCCAGCAGCTTGAAAATCATGCCAGGTGCATGTGCATGTATGCCCCAAATCCCAAGAAGACAACGGTGAAGAAGAGACTGTGGTGTGGTCATATCCCCAGGGGGTGATTCTCACTTCATTCTCCCTGTATCTCTCGAGAGAGCACAAGTCCTATGACAAAAAACTAAGAAAAAAGAAAAAAAAAGAAACTAAGGTACAGAAAAGTTAAATATTCTGACTGAACTACAGGCAGTGTAACTGCAATAGTGGAAAGCTTTAAAACTTAATGTAGCAAAATGACAAAGGGAGAAGAGCAGACAGACTGAAAAGCTAACAAGAAAATAGATTTTATAGGACTTGGAAGAGAACTAAATGCTGGAAAGTAATAAAGACGCAGGTGGCTAAGGCAGCTGGATCCCACATGGCATTTTGAGTCCCAGACTGGTAGCTTGAAAAACACACTGGGTGCTTGTGTGTACATGGCCAAAAACTCAAAAGAAATGGAGAAGGGATTGTGGTATGGCCACCCCCCCAAGGGTGATTTCCCACTTTCCCTTTTGCTTCTCTCTCTGGTGAGAGCACATGTTCTATGGAAAAAAACCTAAAAAGGGATTTAAAAAATGACAACAATCACCTAAGATAAATATCACTGTCCAACAGTACTATACGTGCCAAACGTATAAGGAAAAGGATGATGCTATGGTTTGGACGACGGTTTGTCCCCCCAAGGTTCATATTTTGGGATTTGGTCCCTAGTGTAATGGCACTGGAAGGTGGTAAAACGCTTTCTGATTCTCCTTTCTCATCCTCCATTTTCTGTGGCCTCCTCCGATTTTTACAGAAGGTGCACTTACTCATATACCTGTCTCAAATCCATCACCTCAGGGTTGGCAAACTATAATACAGTAAGGGAAGGTAAACCCAGCAAAACACACACACAGAAAAAAAGAGCTTTAATAAGATAGTGAGGGATTATGGTGCCAAAATCTGGGGAAATGAGTAACTGAGAGGCTGAGAAAAGCCTGACACTCATGGGGTTTAAAGAGCAAAAGTTGATGGGCCCACAACAATCTAACGAACAAAACAGATGGCCCATAGTCCTTCCCCCTGCCGAATATCTACTCCTAACAAGAGTGAAATTTCTGTGGGCCAGCCAGCGGCACGGTGGTTAAGGCAGCCAGATACCACAAAGCTAAGTCCTGACTACATGGCTTGAGAAATACGCTGGGTGCATGTGCATGCATGCCCAAAATCCCAGCTGGAAGGAGAGATGGAGGACAGGGAAAAGCAGTATGACCACATCCTATTGTTGTTTTTTTTTTTTTTGGGAGAGGTTTTCGCTATAGGGTGCATGTGCTCGCCAGACAGACAAGAGAAAGACAGAGAGACAGAAAGCGAGAAATCACCCCCCAGGAGGGATGGTCACGCCGCAATCCCTTCTCCTCCATTCTCCTCTTGGGATCTTGGGCACGCACGCACACATGCCCGGCGTGAGTTTTAAGCCACCGGGTCCGGGACGCGAACCGTGGTCGACTACGTGGGAGTCCAGCAACATAGCCATTATGCTAACTGCTGGTTCCCAAGACCACATTCCATTGAGAGGTGCTTTTGTCCTCTCCACCCCCTCCTCTGCTCTAGCAAAATTTTCAAAATAAAAAACCAAAAGTTGGAATCAAGAGCCCACCAAGGAAGACAGGTCTTAGAAAATCCTACAGACTTGGGGTTGGTACTCCGTGAAATCACACCCTAAGAACAGGGGAAAGAGGAAGTAGACCAGGATGTACAAGAAATGAACATCACTTTCAAATCACGCCAATCCATGATTAGATGGTGAACTGGGATTATAAGTGGTACATTTTAAACTCACCGATTTTAAGAATGTAGAGTCCTTAAATTAGCAAAATTAATGTTAATTCACCACACTTGTAAATAAAATGAGGGAAAAAGTAAATGGCACGAGAATATAATAAAGGTTACACTTTCATAGATGAAAAGTACCACGAGTCCTTACCAGGAGTGCTGCAAGCTATGGGAGTGCTGGGTACCTTGAGCTTTTCGTTCTGCTCTGGATCTGACCTTTTATCGCCAGCAACGGCGGAGTTTTGCTTTGGCATCACATGGTAGTAAGATGGGGCGTATTTGGAGGAGCTACAACCTTATAAATGGACATACGGATATCAAAACGGATTTCCAGACTTCGAAATTTCAAGAATTTAAAAAATGCAATACACGATATCTGAAATATATTTTTCTGATGCCACCTTGTACTCCTACCTCTTTTCTTCCTAGATTCCTGAATTTCTTCACAAAGCTGCTCAAAGTCTTCATCAAGCTCTTCTTTAATTATTGCATAGGCAGTATCTCTTAAAGCACAGGCTCTATGCCTAATAAGGCGATCTGAGAAATGAATTAAAAAAATATGAAACTTAATTTTTTTCTTTCTTCTTTTTTTTTTGTAGAGGTTTTTGCTATAGGGTGTGTTTGCTCACCAAAAAGACAGAGACAGAGAGACAAATTGAGAAATCGCCCCCCGGGGGGATGGCCACGCCACAACCCCTCTCCTCCATTCTCCTCTGAGGATCTTGAGCACGCATGCACATATACCCGGCATGAGTTTAATCCACTAGGTCTGGGACTTGAACTGCAGTTGAATACATGGGAATCCAGCAACGTAGCCATTATGCCATCTGCTGGTCCAAATTTTTTCCTTTTTAATGATTTGCTAAAATAAACTCAAAATATTGGGCTGAACTAGTAGCCATTACAATTTCTTTTTACCTTTAGCATGAATGGGAAAAATTACTAGAATTGCGGTATTTTGATTTTGGTGCTAATTTAATGTTCAGGACATTTGATTCAACATGGTAGACTAAATCCAAACCAATGAGTGTTCTTCCCTGTTCACACTCCTTTGAAATATCAGAAAAAGCATAGGAATCAATCAATGGTGAGACTGAACAACAATAACAACAACAAAAGGGGAAGACATCAGTGTCATGAGTAAACCAGGAATGTGAAAGAATTTAGGAAGACATAGAAGTTACTGCATTGACAGAGAAACAAAGAAAAAAAATTTCCTAGAAAAAATCCTAAACTCAGAGTATAAGCACTCTGTCTACAACATGCCTTGAAGCAAAAGACAGGTAACAAATGAGTGCAGCTCATGGGAGTAGCTGCAATATTCGCTCCCAGGCTATGGCTGACAGAAATAGCTACTGTACAGCGTCTTTAGAGAGGCTGCAGGGGCTCCAAACATGGCATTTGAACCTGAAGAAAGACAGGACAAAGTCTGAGTAATGGTTCTTAAACTGTGGTTCCTGGTCCCAGCAGCAGTAACATCATCCTGGAGATTGTGAGGAAAGCAATTTCCTTTTTTTTTTTTTTGGAGAGGTTTTTGCTATAGGGCGCGTGAGCTCGCCAGACAGAGAGAGACAGAGAGATAGAAAGGGAGAAATCACCCCCCAGGGGGGGTGGCCACGCCGCAATCCCTTCTCCTCCATTCTCCTCTCGGGATCTTGGGCACGCACTCACACGCGCCCGGTGTGAGTTTAACCCACCGGGTCTGGGACTCGAACCGCAGTCGACTACGAGGGAGTCCAGCGACATAGCCATTACGCTAACTGCTGGTCCCGAGGAAAGCAATTTCTAAGGCTCCAGTGCCTAAGTCTACAGAATGGGGACTGCAGAGCTGCAGTTCAGAGACCTGTATCTTAAGAAGCCTTTTGGGAGATCCTGATGCCCACTAAAGTTTGCAGCCCACTGGTCTAAAGAAGTCTACATTGACTTCTACAAAGGACAGAAAGGAAGCAGAAGCGGGGGCATGGCTGCAAGGGGACAGAAAAAGCCTGCCCACAGGGTACTGCTTCTTTCCTCCTATAATGAAGGGTGCTCCCAGCTTGCTAGCCTGTTTCCCCTTGCTTACTTCCAGAGCTCTGAACTACAGAGAAAAGCCGAGGGAAGGTGAGGTAGAAGACTGAGAAGGGAAAGAAGTGGTAAACTTTTCAGTTGTGGAAGAAACTCTCAATAGTTCCCTATGCTGATACATCCAGCTCATAATCACCCATCATGCCAGTGGGTGGCATGGTATTTGGGGCACTGGATTCTCACATGGCCAGTGGCAGTTTGAGTCCCAGACCTGGCAGCTTGCTTTCTCACTCGCCCTACCCCCCATCTCTCTCTGATGACTACATCAAATTAAAAAATAACGGGAACCAGCAGTTAGCGTAATGGCTATGTTGTTGGACTCCCACGTAGTCGACTGCGGTTTGCGTCCCGGACCCGGTGGCTTAAAACTCACGTCGGGTGTGTGTGCGTGCGTGCCCAAGATCCCGAGAGGAGAATGGAGGAGAAGGGATTGCGGCGTGACCATCCCCCCTGGGGGGTGATTTCTCGCTTTCTGTCTCTATGTCTCTCTCTGTCTGGCGAGCGCACGCACCCTATAGCAAAAACCTCTCCAAAAATAAATAAATAAATAAATAACATTAATAATAAATCAAATAAATCCTTTTTAAAAAAAGCCTACATATTGGAGGGGATTAATATAGAAGACAGAACTATTTTTAAAATGTATTTTTTATCCTCTGAGACAGTCAAGAACTCTACATCCATAAAATAAGAATAGGAAGCGAAGAAAAAAAGCAGCAGCCGAGAAAGAACATTTCTTAGACAGGAACAAGCTGCAGCATGAATGAGTCATTAAACATCCTCTACTTCATCTATTTTGTTTAATAGTGATGCCAGGTGAGGGCAGTTAGGTACACACATAGAAAAAGATCTAGAAAGGTATCCTCAAATTTAAGTATCCACCTTTAAAGGAAACGGGGGACTTGGATGTTTTTAATATTACCATATTACTTTTATAATAAAACGTGTAACAGTGGGCCAGCCATTGGCATAGTGGTTAAGGTGGCTGGATTCTACATGGCTAACTGTGGATTAAGCCTGAACCTAGCGGCCTGAGAAAACATGCCAGGTGTGTGTGCCCAAAATCCCAAGAGGAGAATGGAGGAGAAGGGATTGCAGTAACATCCCCCTGGGGGTAATTTCTCACTTTCCTTCTCTCTCTCTGGTGAGAACATGTACCCTATAGCCAACACTAAGAGAAACAAAAACTTAACAATGGTCTTACTAAGAATACATGTATGTTTATTTTTGCTAGAGAGTGCGTGCACTTGATAAAGAGGAAAAGGGAGAAAGCACCCCCCCCAATAGGGTGTGGTTGTATTGCAATGCCTTCTCCTTCAGAGTTCCATCCTGTCCGAATTTTGGGTACACGTGTATGTGCCATGTATGTTTTCCAAGCCACTAGGACCAGGATTTGAACCATGCAGTTGGCCACATGGGATCTTAATCCCTTAACCACTAGGCCATGGGGCTGCCCCAAGAAAATCTTTTTATAACTCCTTTACCACAGAATTTAGTTGGGATCAGCAGATGGTGTAGTAGTTATGTTGCTGGACTCCCACAAGGCCGACTGCAATTTGAATGCTGGACCCAGGGGCTTGAAACTCATGCCAGGTTCTGTGTCTGTGTATGTCTGTGTGCCCAAAATCCTGAGAGGAGAATGGAGAAAAGACTATGGCATGGCCATACCCCTTGGGGGGTGATTTCTCACTTTCCCTCTCACTGTGTCTGTTCTCTCTCTCTCTAGCAAGTGCACACACCCTAAGGCAAAAACTTTTCAAAAGGAAAATTTAGTTTACTACATCAAGAAATAGCACGGATGCCAAAATAAACAGGTTATTTTGTGTATCATTAGAGGATCTACATGTCATTGTAAACACACAGGGATGGAGTGAAAGAAACCTGTATTCCAGCTCTGCCTTCACGCCTTCCTCATGGTGTGGCCTGTGAGGAAAGTGGAGCGAAGCTCTTCGCCTTGCTAAACTTCCCTTTCCTCAACTGTACCCCGGGGTAAGGACGTTGGGAGGGTTAAACAGCACTGTGACTACAAGATGTTTATAATAAACATATGTAAATCCACACTCCGTGTTAGCAGCTCCCAGTCCATGCCCCCTGAAATGAAATTTGCCAGGGCTCACCTCCAGGATCTCTATCTGGATTATATTCCAAAGCATTACTACAGATGAGATCAATATCCCTCAAATAGTCTTTCACAGTCAGATATTTGTGTAGGTCAATTTTACTGATTACAGATGAAAGGTCCATCGGTTGCTTGATTACAGTGACATAATCTGGAACCTAAAATCCAAGCAAATGACCAAGTCACTAAATTAACTCTAAACATAAAAATATGTGTACCAAGTTCCTTACTGCCATATAGGAGACAGACAATAAATACAGAAGAGATAATCACATTTTAACATGAAACCTCTGACTGTCTATGGCTGTATTTATTATTTACTCACACTCAATCTAAGGCTGGCTGTGCATATCTATTCTTATTCGCAGTCCCCTATATGCTCTAGAAACATTGTACATCTCTTCCTTTATCCAACTGCTACATGTTCTTCAGTGTCAACTTAAGACCTGGCTCATTAACTCAATTGCAATCCTGTAGGCTATAATAAGTCATTCGGCATTCTTAAATTGTTTCCAGAATGTTTGGGTTGGGTAGACAAAGTTAACTGCCTACTATAGGAAGAAAAGGAAGATGTGTTACATAGCTCAGTGTCTCCACAGGCTGAGAATACCAACTCATTACCTGTTTCCATAAAGAGAAAACGAGTTCAAGGGTGTAGATAGGGGAACTACATACACTATTCACATTTACTCTGGTTCTGAAGCATTATGGCTTATGATGTATGTGATCCAAAGGTTAAAAGAGTACCTCATCAGGGTCAACAGGCTTTGTAAACACTCGGAATCGCTTGTCAATAGCAAGCCTATGTGTAACATTTCTTAAGAAAATCCTCAGTTCTCTAAAGGTATCTTCTTCCTGTTCCTCTAGTCGCTTTACTTCTTCTGCTGTCAATGGTCTTGGCTCAGGTGGTGGTGCTACTGGGAGTACTTCTAAGGCCTGCAAAACTTCACATGAATGAAAAATGTTAGTTACTCTGTAATATTGAGGGTAACATATGATTCAACATAAAGGTTATCGTCCTTCTGCCAGGAATCCTGCCTTCAGGTTACAAAAGCACTACCACAATCTCCATCCCAACATCCCCTCAAAAATAACCAGTAACTTGAGACTCCTGAAATGCTCCGACAAGAAGCCATTTGAAAGCTGAGATGTGTCCCGACCTGTTCAGGGAAGCTATGCTCTAAACTTCATCTTCTCGACTCCTGAAATATTCAGGAAAGTGGAGGAGAGATTTTGTTACAGAATGACCAGAAATCATCGCAGAGGCACAAGAAACATGAGAAATCAAGAAAATATCTTCCCCCTAAGGGAAAAGAACAATCTCTCATCATCCATAGACAGTACAATAGAACTCGTGAAAATGTCTAATAGAGAATTCAGAATATTCGTAGTGACAAAACTAAATGAGATATAAGAGCTGAGAGATAATGAACTCCAGAAGATACAGGAAAAAAGAGACGAGTTCCAGGAGGTGTTGAAGTTCTTGCATGATCTGAAAGAGGAAATACACACAATAAAAAAGAATCAAATGGAACTATTAGAGATGAAGGCTGCCTTTTAGGAAATCAAAACCTCCCTTGAAAGTATTAAAAGAAAATTAGTCCATGCAGAAAATCGAATCTCAGATGTTGACGGCAAAATCTCCGATCTGTAAAAAACAACCAAAAAAACTGAAAAAAAAAAATCCCCCCAAATGAGAATACTATACAAGAAATACTAGACAGCATTAAGCGCCCAAATATCTGGATTATCAGTATCCCAGGAGGTGAAGAAACTAATAAGGGCATTGATAATCTAGTCCATGAAATCTTGGAAGAAAACTTTCCAGATTTAGAGAGGCATTCAAACATTCAGATCCAAGAAATACAAAGCACCTCTAGTAGAATTAATCCAAGAAGAAGGTCTTCTCTGAGGCACATCATAGTAAGACAGGACAAATCTACAGACAAAGACAAGATACTAAAATTGGCAAGAGAGAAATGTCAGGTTACTTATAAAGGCTATCCAATCAGGCTAACCTCAGACCTCTCATCAGAAACAGTGAGAGCAAGGAAAGAATGGGAAGATATATTCAAAGTGTTAAGTGAAAAAGAATTTCAACCAAGAACACTATACCTGGCAAGATTATCTTTCATAATAAAAGAAAGGATAAAAAACATTCTCAGATAAACAAGACCTCAAAGAATTTGCCAATAGCAGACCCACTCTTCAAGAAGTCCTGAAAGAAATGCTCTACCAGGAAAACTAAAGGTACATACAGAAATAAGAGAACAAAAGGCAACCAAGGGGGAACCAGCAGTTAGCGTAATGGCTATGTCGCTGGACTCCCACGTAGTCGACCGCAGTTCGTGTCCCGGACCCGGTGGCTTAAAACTCACGCTGGGCGCGTGTGCGTGCGTGCCCAAGGAGAAGGGATTGCGGCGTGACCATCCCCCCTGGGGGGTGATTTCTCGCTTTCTGTCTCTATGTCTCTCTCTGTCTGTCTGGCGAGCACACGCGCCCTACAGTGAAAATCTCTCAAAAAAAAAAAAAAAAGGCAACCAAGAAAATGAACGATTTAATGCTAGGGACAAGGAGTATCAATAATACCATTGAATGCTAACTTCCAGGATTTAAATGGAAAGATTAGACCACAGCAATACTGCACATTCAACCACAAAGAGTTTGAACAGAAGACTGAATTGGCGAAATAGAATTTTATGAATTTTGAGTAAAACATTATTGATTTTTTATTTTTTACTATGCTTTGTTTTCCCAATTTAAGCATTTTTTTTTCTTCTGAGTTGTTGATAGGTTCAGCAATTTGTTAAAATATTTTTATTGCTTGTTTCTTTAAATGGAAACATAAACTTTTCTTCCTTCCTGACCCCTCTGGAATTGGAAAATATTTGGGAGTATTATTACTTTGTGGCAGTACTACTTATTTGTGTAAGTTCAATAATGCTTGTTGCATTGAATCAGAAATTGGAAATACTCATTATTGGACAAGGCTTTGACTGGAATGTCATACCTTAAGATTAATCAGGAAACTATGGAACTAAGGTGGATCTCAAGTAAGCCAACAGAAGCTCTTAGAAAGATGGCCTGGCACCATAAATAGTTCTGCCTGGCAGAGAGGATTAGAGAAGATATAAGAAAGAATTTATAACATAAAATAACCTGGACTTTTCCAGCCCAGCATTGTAATCAGTAGAGATTGCAAAAGAGCAACCACACCAGAGGATTATCTTGACAAAGACGTTGAAGGAAGAAAAAGAGACCGATCTTTGCTGGCAGATGGTATATCACAGAATACTTGGTAGGCAGGGCTGAATTGAGAAGGTTTATGTGTGAATTCTGTACTGGGCATTTGCTTTTCAACAATTTGAGTAGTTGACATGTAAATATTTTCTCAAAAATATATAAAACCATACTGTCTCTGTTGCTATAGAGTGATAAACAAAATTATAAGAAATATTTTGAACGTTATCTTTAAAATTCACTGTCAAGAACTACGGAGTATGAGCAAAATTTTTTGATATGTAAAGTAAATGTTTGTGAAAAAATGTAAAAATAAATAAAAGGAAAAAATAACCCAGTAACTTGTAATTTGGAATGCTAGCTCCCAAAAGTCATTATCTTTGTTCCATTTTAAGATAATTTCAGAGGGTATTAAAACTTTAAAATGCATTATTTTCAGAATAAGAATGTTCTATTAAAATGCCTTATTTCCTAGTTAATTTTTGAACTAATAAAAAATTGTAGTAATTTCAAATATAACAAAATGTAATTTTGTTTGAAGAGCTATAAAATGAGCACTTAGAGTAAAACGAAGGAATGTGAGAGTTCTGCCTCGATAAGCGGGCAACCTATTAAGAAAGACACAATTATGTCATTAAAAGGTCACAGTAGTAGTATATAAGAAATCCAGTGTGTCATACGGGTTGAAATAATCTTGGCTAGATAAGTTAGGGGAGATTTTGTAATAAAAATGAGTTATACAAGAAGGACAAGCAGTTCTTTAGGAAGAGAGGAAAGACAGAGACGAAAGCCTAACTGACAGAGAACAAGCATAAATTAAATCATGAAAGAGCAGGAATATGCTGGCAGATGGTTTGCAGTTAGGGTGCTGTAAAAAAACAGGTGGGGTGGGCGGAAGGACATGAAATGTCCAAAACGAGCTTAGATAAGACTGGGGCTGTGCTAGGAAAGGTCTCTGCCTTGAGGACGTTGATGGGAAGCAGCGTTGACTGCACCAACCGGTGACTGAGGTTCTGAGCTTGTGATTAGGCAGATGTCAATACCATTAACTCATATTTTATTCTAACTTTCTCAAAATTATTATATACTAACTTTCATATAAGAACTAACCTGCTTTCTTTTTCGATATAGGAGGCTTAGCAGCTTGTTTTAAAATTAAATCTTCAAAAAATTTTGTCCGTTCTTCTTTACCCGGTAATTGGACATTAAAAATCTCTCCATAATCATGGATAAACAATTCTTGCACCTTAATAAAGAAAATAAATGCAAAATATACACTATGTATGTACATACATGCAGTATTATACAGACACACAATGCATGTATCAATCATTGAATATAACAGGTTATTTTACATATATATTTTTTAAATTATTTAACTTTATTTATTATTACTATTTTTTAAACTTGACCAGAGAGAGAGATAAAGTGAGAAAGCAAGTTACAAGTCCAGGACTTGAAACACGGTCAGCCATGTGGAAGTCCAATGCCTTTTACCACTACACTACCTGCTGGCCCCCATTTTACATATATTATATTGCCAGAGGGCATAGGCACCAGAGAGAAGAAGGGAGAAAAAGGAAAGAGAGAGAAGGAGAAAGCACCCCTATGGGTGTATAGTTACGCTGCAGTCCTTTCTCCACTTCTCTACCCTGTTGCAATTTGGGGCACACATATGCACCAGGTGTTTGTCAAGCCATTAGGGCTAGGATTCAAATCATGATCGGTCATGTGGAATCTGGCTCCCTTATAGGCTATGGGCCCAGCCCCCCAAATTTATACTTTTATTTCACTTTCTACAAGGTCTTTAAGGTACCTTCATATCTCTGTTTCTCACCTCCCCTAATAGAGGGAAGGATAAATAAATCAATAAATCAGGGAGAGAAAAAAATGAAGTGCTGAGGAGAGTAGATAATATTGCTATAAACAAACACTTTGATCAAGGAAGACCTCTCTAAGGTAGTGTGTAAGCAGAGATCTGAGAAAAATAAAGAATTAGATGAGGCAAGTGTGTAGGAGAAGAATATTCTAGGCAGAAGCACAAGCTTTTTGCTCAGTATTGCCAACTGTCTAAATCAGTACAAACTTGAAAGAGAGTAATTTGATGCTATCAAAAACTGTAAATCTAGGGACCAGCAGTTAGTGTAATGGCTATGTGGCTGGACTCCCACGTAGTCGACAGCGGTTCGAGTCCTGAACCTGGTGGCTTAAACTCACGCCAGGCGTGTGTGCACGCGTGCCCAAGATCCCAAAAGGAGAATGGAGGAGAAGGGATTGCAGGGTGGTTATCCCCCCAGGGGATGATTTCTCACTTTTTGTCTCTCTGTCTCTCTCTGTCTTCCTGGTGAGTGCACGTGCCCTATAGCGAAAACCTCTCCAAAAAAAAAAAACCAAACAAACAAAAAAAACAACCCTGCAAATGTATATGGTCTTTGACTCAGCTCCATTTACGGAAACTGATCCTAGAAATTCTTAGTAATACTCATGCAAATTAACACACATGGGTGCTCACCAAAGCAGTTCAATGGAAAAACACTGGAAAATAACTAAAATATCAACAGGGATTGCGATAAATAAATTATGGTACGTCAAGACAATGGAAAAGGCCATGAAGCTCTTAAAAGGAGACTTGAATTGACAAATACACAAGATGAACCAGTAAGTGAAAAAGTCAGTAGGTGGCGTGGTGGTTAAGACGTAGGACTACCACATGGCTGAGTGTGGTACAAGTCCTGGACCAGGCGGTTTGTTTTCTCACTTTCCCTCTCTTTCCTCTCTCTCCTCCTCTCTCTATTAAGCACATGACCTATAGCAAATAAAATAAAATAATAATAAATTTTTAAAAAGATTTATTTATTTAATTCCATTTGTTATTATTTTTTAATTTGACCAGAGAGAAAGGGAAAATGAGAAAGCAAGCTGCCAGGTCTGGGACTCAAACTGTGGTCGGCCATGTGGGAATCCAGAGCCTTTAACCACCACACTACCTGCCAACCCAGATATAACATTTTTTTAAAAATTGCTAAGTGACTGAAGGAAACTGCAGAACAGTAGGCATCACATCATCCCATTTTTGTAAGAGTTGTTTATAACGTACCCTTACAGATATACATACACATATATACATACCACCCCACCCAGTGAGCACACTTCTCGAACAGTTAATGGCATTCTTCCTAAAAAAAACTTTTCCTTATCATTTTATTCACTTCCACAGCACTTGAACTTTTATAGTACGCTGTTATTACTGTGGTATAAACAACTCTCTTTCCAACATCCGAAGACTTTCCCTCCATAAATTACCTCTTCTGGCAGAGCAGAATGGGGTTTGTCAGAAGTTGCAAGAAGTAGAACTGGAGCAAAAGAAGGAATATTCTGTAATAATGTGGTAAATGTGGCTTTGAGTGTGGGCCCAACTATTTCCCACCACAAGTGGATATGTGGGACATACACTATGCTTGGAGCTGTTCTCTTAGCTTCACGAATCACCTAGAGAAGAAACAGAGTCACAGAGTCAGTACATTTACAATGCCAGCTTTATAATCTGAAATAATGTTTAGCTTCCCAAGAGTATCATATAAAACCCTCAGGTTTTTAAAATGCTTTCCCTAAATTCCATAAACTTGTTTTGTAGAAGTCTCACTTCTTTGAAAATGCAATCGCTAGAAGCAACTAAAAAGGGGCTCAAGAAATCTATTAATAGAAGACGTTTTGTTGTGGTAACTGAAACTAAACAGAAATATATTTTTACATAAAAAATTTAAATATTGGGGCCAGCAGATGGCGTAACAGTTATGTTGCTGGACTCCCATGTAATCTAACACACTTCAAAGCGTAACAGTTATGTTGCTGGACTCCCATGTACTCTAACACAGTTCAAATCCCAGATCTGATGGCTTAAAACTCATACCAGATGCGTGTGTGCATGCCCAAGATCCAGAGAAGAGAACGGAGGAGAAAGGACTGTGACATGGCCATCCCCCCTGGAGAGTGATTTCTCGCTTTCTGTCTCTCTGTCTCTCTAGCAAGCATAAGCTCCCTATAGCAAAAATCTCTTTAAAATATTTAAATATTAAAAAACAGCAGACAGAAACCACAAAATATCTAAGTACTTACTAAAGAGCAGTCACTGTTCTAAATACCTTAATTCTCCTAACAGCCAATGGCCATATAAGCAAGTAGTATATCTTTCTATTTTTCTTTTAAAAAAATGAATGACAGATGGGACCAGCAGTTGGTGTAATAGCTGTGTTGCTGGACTCCCACGAAGTCAATCGCAATTTGAGCCCTGGACCTGGTGGCTTAAACTCACGCAGGGCGCGTGTACGTGCGTACCCAAGATCCCGAGAGGAGAATGGAGGAGAAGGGATTGCTGCATGGCCATCCCCCCTGGAGAGTGATTTCTCGCTTTCTGTCTCTATGTCTCTCTCTGTCTTTCTGGCAAGCACACGCGCCCTATAGCAAAAACCTCTCAAAAAAAAAAACAAAAGCAAAAACAAAAAAACACAATCATGACAGAGTATATGTGCACACCAGAGAAGCAAAGGGTCTAAAAATGCCATAATCCCAGCTCGACAGCTCATCAGGATCCAGGCACACCCACATGTGCCTGGTATGGTTCAGAGCGACCTGAGGATCTGTGTGCACGTGCTCTACAGTGAATTTAAAGGGGAGGAAAAAAAGGCAATTCTAGATTTTGTCTCTGAAAGATTGCTTTGCCTTATAGACTATTTGTTTGGACAATAATGTATTACCTGGGCACATGTTTCTTCAGGAGATGCAGCACTGACCGCAAAAAGAACAGGAATGTCTAATGTGTATACGGTGAATTTTTCCAAAGCATGTATGACAGCTGGCGCCAAATGAGAACCCTGTCCAAATCCTGGTTCTCCCACTATTAATATTCTTGGTCGAAAAGACATAGGTTGGTAACAAGCATTTCTGAAATAAATGATTAGTAAGCTATGTTTAAAAAAAAAAAAAAAAGCAAGAACTTAAATGTTTTCCCTAAACTTGCTAGTTACAGACTTTCACAGGTCAAAGTCTAGTGTAAGTCTTATTCATACAGCCAGGCCAATCGCAGCACAGTTCATACAGTTTCAACACCAGCCTCCAAATTTTTAGCAATAATTTTATACAAAAAAAATCTTACTTTAACTTAAAAAATAAAGTGGGCTGGTTAGCACCTTTTATCTTTTTAAACATTATTTCATTATTTTTAGGAGACTAACATGCAAAAAAAAATCATCTGCAAGAAAAACATACCTATTCAAATGAAGAAAATTAGAATTTTCTTTTGCTTTATTAAAGGATTTCTGCGAAAGCCCACTTTCATACACTGACGGAACATCATCATCACTGTATGCCAACTCACTTTCCAGGAGAGGACAAGAAATATCTATAAAATAAAAACTCACACATTAGTAACTTTCCTAGACTACAAAACCAATCTATCCACTTCACGTAGTTTATCTGCATATACCAACATCATTTTTTTTTTTAAAGAGTTTTGCCATAAGGCACGTGCAATTCCTGAAGAGAAAGACTGAGAAATCACCCTCCCCACAACAGGGGAACAGCCATACTGTAATCCCTTCTCTTCCACTCTCCTCTTGGGATTTTGTACACATGCATATGCACCCAGAGTATTTTCCAAGCTGTGAGGTCCAAGACTTGAACCATGGAGTTGGCCATGTGGTATCCAGCACCTAATCAACACACCACCTGCTGGCTCCAACAATAAAATTTTTTTAAGAATCAAAATAATAAGTGAAGGAGCCGGCAGGTGCCATGGTGGTTAAGGGCACTGGGCTCCCACATGGGCAGTTGTGGTTTGAGCCATGAACCTGGCAGCTTGCTCTCTCACTTTCTCTCTCTCTCTCACCTTGTGCCTCTCTTGTCAAATTAAAATAAATAAATAAAGTAAAATAAAATAATTCTCTTAAAAAAAGTGAATAATTCCAGGCCCAGCTTCAGCTGTGTGTGCTGGTAAGACTACTGCACTGCGGCTGAGAACCACAAGGGCGGCTTGGATTTAGCTTCCAGTCCACCATAAAAACTGCATGTGGCGGTGTGTGCCTGTAGTCCTGAACACTCAGAAAGCTAAAGCAAGAGAACAGAGAGAGAACGAAACCCTCTTAAAAAATAAATAAATAAATGTGGGACCAATTTCATGGCTTGGTGGTTAAGGCCAGATCTCACATGGCCAACCATGTAGTTTGAGTCCCAGACCTGGCAGCTTATAAAACATCCAGTGGGATGGCAAAATGGAGAAGGGATTGTGGCGTGAACCATGTTCCATTGAAGGGAGCTTTCTCCACGTCCCATTTGAGGGTGCTTTCTCTGTTTCCCTCTTTCTGGCAAGTGCACATGCCCTCTGGTAAAATTTAAAAACAAATGCATTTCAAACTTAAGTAGATTAACTTAAGGATAATCCAGGAGGCAAATTTCCTTCAGATATCCCAGGTGAAGCTCAAAGAGCCAGCAGTTGGCATAATGGCTGTTGTTGAACTCCCATGTGGTCGACCATGGTTCAAGTCCCAGACCCGGTGGCTTAAACTCACACCAGGCACGTGTGTGTGCATGCCAAGATCCGAGAAGAGAATGGAGAAGGGATTGCTGTGTGGCCATCCCCCCTGGGGGTTGATTCCTCACTTTCTGTGTCTCTCTCTTTCTGGTGAGTGCACGTGCCCTATAGCAAAAACCTCTCAAAAACAAAACAAAAAAACAACCAAAAACCAGAAAACAACAAAAAACTCACTCAAATTCTTTTCAAGAGATTTTTTTTTAAAAACAAATAAACATTTCGGTGATGTATAAAACATGTCTAGCTTTACTGATTATTAAAACTAACTTTAAGGATCAGCATATGCCATAATGTTATGTCACTGGACTCTCTTGCAGTCGACCACAGTTCGAGTCCTGGACCTGGGTGGCTTAAACTCACGCCGGGCGTGTGTGCATATGTGCCCAAGTTCCCAAGAGGAGAATGGAGGAGAAGGGACTGTGGTGTGGCCATCCTCCCTTGGGGGTGATTTCTCACTTTCTCTCTCTTTGTCTCTCTCTGTCTTTCTGGCGAGCGCATGTGCCCTATAGCATAAACCTCTCCCAAAAAAAAGAAAACAAAAAACAAAACTAACTTTAGGGGGTCAGAGGTGGCGTGGTGGTTGGGGCACTGGACTGCTACATGGCCTACTGCAGTCCGAGTCCTGGACCTGGCAACTTGCTCTCTCTCTGTCTCTGCCTTTCTCTGGTGAGTACATGTGCCCTATAGTAAAAAAATTTAAAAATAACAATTTTTAAAAATGTTAAATTGTCAATCGAGTTTTATACCTGAGTCTAGTGCCTTATTTGTTTTGATTTCCGCATGTGGAAACACCCTCTGCAGGGCTTGTAAGATCTTGTGAACGGTGCTTTGCAGAAGCGGCTTCACAATGACGGACAGCGCCTGCCCAGGTGATGACACAGCTCGCTGGGAGGCCGGTATCATCTTTTGCATAGCAACTTCAAAATCCTTGGCTGAGATAGTAACTGAAGAGAGATCCAACTGCAGCTTCTCACTAGTGGTGTAGATCTGTGGGTAGCGACGACGCAGAGCACACAAAGCCGCTTCCGCACATATCGACTTAATATCTGCACCACAGTATCCTACCAAAGTAGCCAGGAAGGAAACAAACAAACGAACAAAACCCATTAGCATGACAGCGAACCTTAGCTTCATTGTTAAAAGAAAATTAAAAATGAGCCTAGCAACAGAGTAGCAAGGAAATATTTAGAAATAATGACCCAAATCTCTCATTTACCCAGTGAACTTGTATGGTGGGCATGACCATCACAAATCAACTTTGATGAGGAAAACATGAAAACACCAAGTGTAGCCTATGGGTTAAGATCAAGAGTTTTAAAATCAGAACGACTAGGTTCAAATCCCACTTTGTCCTTTACTAGCTGTGTGATATTTGGAGAATCACTTAGGTTTCAGTCATTTTCCCATCGGTGCATGGAGCTAATATAGCAGGACTGATGTGAACATGATGTGGAATAGCATACGGAGCGTGCTTAACAGAAATACCAGAAAAACAGAAATGACAAGAACAACTGTCATTGTTATCTACTTTGCTCTCGGTTTTCCCCAATGGCCAATTTGTCAATTATGTCTATTTTAAATCCAGGATTTTGTAAGAAGAAAACATGCCACTAATACTAAATGAGAAACAGATAAAACATTGTATTCCTTTAAACAAAATCTTCCAAGATTACTTGCTTTATCTTTTAAATGGATGTAATAATATTCTTTTAACTACTTAAAACAATGTTTACCAACACAGTTTTCTGCCAGCTCTTCTAGAAAAATGTCCAGTGGTCTGGGATTCCAATCCCTTGTATGGATCTTTAGAATCTCTTTTCGAGCCTACAAATAAAACAGTTTACTTTTGACTTTCTAGAATATTAAAGTAATCAATACTTGATATAAACAAAAATACGAAACTGTGAAGATAAGGAAAAAAAGATGTATTTGGAAGGGTTTAAAAAACCTAGTTTTATTAAATAGATCTGCATTTACAGTGCTCAAATTATATCCATCATAAATACAAATGAGAGAAGTTAAATATCTACTGAAGTATTGTTGATTCTGGTACATACTGAATGAGGGCTTTTTTTTTTTAAAGAATACTAATTGCTCGGGAACCAGCAGTTGGCGTAATGGCTATGTCGCTGGACTCCCACGTAGTTGACCACGGTTCGTGTCCCGGACCCGGTGGCTTAAAACTCACGCTGGGCGTGTGTGCGTGCGTGCCCAAGATCCCGAGAGGAGAATGGAGGAGAAGGGATTGCGGCGTGACCATCCCCCCTGAGGGGTGATTTCTCGCTTTCTGTCTCTATGTCTCTCTCTGTCTGTCTGGCAAGCGCACGCGCCCTACAGTGAAAATCTCTAAAAAAAAAAAAAGAATACTAATTGCTCTATCTATATTTTCTTGTTTGGTCCCCAAAATAATAGGTGGCTTTAAAATAAGCCAAGTCTAACAAACTGCTAGAGATTGAATGCTCATTTAACCACAGGTTACAAAGCAAAATGACACCATTCAAAAACTGCTCAAATTAAAAGAATTTTAAATTTTGGGACCAGCAGTTAGCGTAATGGCTATGTTGCTGGACTCCCACGTAGTCAACTGCCGTTTGTGTCCCAGACTCGGTGGCTTAAACTCACGCCGGGTGCATGTGCGTGCGTGCCCAAGATCCCGAGAGGAGAATGGAGAAGGGATTGCGGTGTGGCCATCCCCCATGGGGGGTGATTTCTTGCTTTCTGTCCCTCTCTGTCTGTCTGGCGAGCGCATGCGCCCTATAGCAAAAACCTTTCCAAAAAAGAAAAAAAAGAATTTTAAATTTTTAGGGAAGCATTATTATATTTAAAGAAAAGAATTTTTTTTTAAATTGCCTCCATTTGAGTTACTTTTTAACTACTACTTGGTAAGATCATGTTACAAAAACCAAAATCCTCAAATTTTAACTGTACCAAGACTTGTTTATGATAAAATAAAGTAACATATTTTATCAAACTTTGAGCACAGTTAAATTCTTACATCCTTATCAGGTAGGCTAAAAAGGAATTCTCTGTCAAAGCGACCAGGCCTTCGTAGAGCAGGGTCTATAGAATCCAGCCTGTTGGTAGCACCAATGACCACAATTTCTCCTCTGCTATCCAGTCCATCCATGAGAGCTAGCAGGGTGGAAACAATAGAACTAAAAGAAAAAAAAGAAGAGAGAAGTTAATAACTACTGATATAAAATGTATCAATTAGTACTATTTCTTTTGGTAAGATTTACTGCATTAACCACATGTTTTCTCAGGGCATCTCACTACTTTCAATGGATTAAGAAAAAGTCTGTAAAGTAACAAAAAAGGATACAGAAATTGAAATCAATGGAAAACATAAATGGTCTTTAAAAATGCCATGAATGAATCATGGAAGCCATTTCATGAGTAGTAATTTCACAAAGGAACTTGAGAGTTCCTAAACAAGGATGCAACTTCGAAAAATACTAGTAATTCTGGGTAAAATAAACAGTATTTAGGGGCCGGCAGGTGGCATGGTAGTTAAGGGCACTGGATTCCCACACAACTGACCACGGTTTGAGTACTGGACCTAGTGGTTTGCTTTCTCACTTTCCCTCTCTCTCTCTTACTTTGTCCCTCTATGGACAAATTAAAATAAATAAATGAGGGGCCAACAGGTGGCATGGTGGTTAAGGGCGATGGACTCTCATACGGCTGACTGTAGTCTGAGTCTGTCCCAGAAGTGGCAACTTCCTTTCTCACTTTCTCTCTGTCCCTTTCTGATCAATTAAAATAAATAAAGTTTAAAAAATAAATAAATAAAAAGTTAAGGGCTGGCAGGTGGCATGGCAGTTAAGGGTGCTGGACTCCCACATGAGCAACCACAGTTTGAGTCCCTGACTTGGCAGCTTGCTTTCTCACTTTCCCTCTCCAGCTCATTCTCTCTCTCTCTGTTCCTCTTTGGTCAAATTAAAATACATAAATAAACAAACATTTTAAATAAATACATACATAAATAAAAAGTTAAATAATCTTTTTTTGGAGAGGTTTTCGCTAGAGGGTGCGTGCGCTCGCCAGACAGGGAGACAGAGACAGAAAGCGAGAAATCACCCCTCAAGGGGGATGGCCACGCCACAATCCCTTCCTTCTCCTCCATTCTCCTCTCGGGATCTTGGGCACACACGCACACGCACCTGACGTGGTTTAAGCCACCGGGTCCAGGACTCAAACTGTGGTTGACTACGTGGGAGTCTAGCAACATAGCCATTACGCTAACTGCTGGTCCCCCACAAAGTTAAATAATTCTTAAAAACAAACAGTATCCAAAGTTATAGGATGTTCCACTGTATTTACATGGTCAAATGAAGGACACCAAAATAAAGAATATACATAAAAAGCATGACAAACAGGATTTAAATTAAGCTTTTTATTGTGGAGAGAATAGTTCCAGGTATTCTCTATCATGTTTCTACGTTATCATATTCCATTTTATTTTCTTTATGAAAGTGAGAGAGGAAAAGGAAAAAAGGGGGAGAAAAGGAGAGGAAAAGGAAGAGAGACAAGTTTTTTTTTTTTTTGAGGTTTTTGCTCTAGGGTGCGTGCTCTTGCCAGAAAGACAGAGAGACAGAAAGCAAGAAATCTCGCCTCAGGGGGGATGGCCATGCTGCAATCCCTTCTCCTCCAGGGATCTTGGGCACGCATGCACATGAGCCCAGCATGAGTTAAAGCAACGGTCCAGGACTCGAACTGTGGTCGACTACATGGGAGTCCAGCATCATAGCCATTATGCCAACTACTAGTCCAAGAGACAAGGATTTTTAAAAATTATATTATCAATGATAAAACGTATCTACACGAGAGAGAGACAAGTACCTGTATTTCGTCAAATCCTGTTTCCCCAGCCCTCCAGCTCATCAGGATCCTGGGCACATGAGGGCTGACCCAGGATCTGAACCCAGAGCTGGCCATGTGGCTTCCAGCACTACAGTTCAGTCTATCACTGACTGTGCCAATTGGCTGGGCCAACCAGTACATCTGACCAGGCCTTACTATGGGTAATCCTTCTGTCCTAGCCTCCCAACCAGTCAGGATAACAGGCAAACACAATCGCACCCAGAATGTTCATGCAGGCCCAGGAACTGAACCCATTCATACCTCCCACATGGATTCCAGTCTCCCAAGCAGTGGTGCTACCTGTGTGGCACTGTGGTATTATCAGTGTGCCTTCTGTATGTCTTCATCCAATTCCAACCGTCTTTCATTTTTTTTTTTTTTTTGATGTGGGATGTGTCTACGTGTGTGTGTTTTGTTTTCTTTTTCTTTTATGTCATAGGTCACGTATGCTCATGAGAGAGACAGAAACAAAGGGAAAGTGAGAAAACACTTCCCGGGGAGATGGCCATGCCACAATCCTTTCTCCTCCATTCTCCTCAGGATTTTGGTCATATATGTACACACGACCTGTGGGTTTTTCAAGATGCTGGATCTGGGACTCGAACTGGGCTGTTGGCCATGTGGGATTCAGCCACTTTAACCACGACACCACCAGCTGGCCTGTGTGTGTTGTTTTAGACAAGGTCTCACCACTGTCACAATCCTTTAGCCTCTGCCTACCCAGTAGCTAGAGTACAGGCCCACATCATCACACCTCTTTTCTTTTTTAGAATGGGCTGAGAATCGATCATCGGATTCCAATGTCGCCTCAGTTTGCCAAGCAGCAAAGTCCAGCCACACTACCGTGGCTGGACTCTGAGGATTTTTTAATTGCCAGAGGATAATGTGTAAGACTGAGAGAGAAAGCACACCCAAAGGGTCCCAATCATGTGGCAATCTTTTTTCCTCCATCCTGTCGGGAATTTGGGCATGCACACATGTGTATCCAGGGTGTTTTTCAAGTTGCCAGGGCTGGAATTGGAAGCATGGTTGGACATGTGGGATCTGGCTCCCAATGCAGTGCTTAACTACTGTGCTATGGGGCAGGCATCTTTAAAAAAAAAAAAATCTAACCTCACACTACTTAATCCATAAATATTTCACGTAAGTATTCCTAAGAGATAAGAGCTTAAAAAAAACAAAACAAAACAAAACAAAAAACCATAATACTCCAAAGTAAATGACAGTAATACTTCAGTACCATCTAAAACCCAAAATTCCCTGAATTGTTTCAAAGTAACTTTTCTTAATCCATACAAGATCCACATACTGCGCTCGGTCATTTGTCCCTCAAATCTTAACGGTTTTCATTGCACTTTTCACCTTTTTACCCTCTGTGCCAGTTATCTGTGGAAGAAACTAGGTAATTTGCCTTGTAGAATTTTCTTCCCATATTCTGGCCTGTGCTGATTGCGCTTTGATAGCTTTCATTTAATGGGTCCCTCTGACTCAGATTTCCCGGAAACTAGTGGCTGCATTTAGAAGCTAAATTGATGCAGGTAAAACTACCTGTGACAGCATATTTCACAGGATATCACATACCTCCAGAGTATCACCACAGGAGGCATGAGATGTCAGCTTCTCACTCAGACCAGTCAGTGGGCTGAGCCCAGGCGAGGGGTTACCAGCTTGCTCCGCCCACCCATCATAAATTTCCCAGGCGCCTTTTCACCTTAATATGTTAGCAGTCATTGGTAATCATTGCTTAGAGCGACATTTCTCAAACTCAGCTCTACTGACATCTGGGGCCAGATAATCACTGCTGCGGAAAGCTGCCTGGTATGTTCAAAGATGTTTACAACATCTTGGCCTTCACTTATTAGATGCTACCTAGAAGTCATTCCTCCAGCTGACAACACAAATGCCTCTAAGACATCTGTCCCCTGAGGGTGATGGCATAATCCCCGTTTAAAACCACAGGTGTACTCCCACTAGTTCAAAAGAGGTGGCAAAAATAGTGATTTTATTTTCAACTAGTCATTCGTTTTGTATTTATTAGCTGTGATTTTCCTACAAAGAATTACAAACAGCAAATGACTTTCCCTGGATCGTGGTCTGCTTAAAACATAAAGAAGCAACTTTTAATTCTTTTCCTTTATCTATTTTCAGAGCAACAAGTCCATGATTCAGCAATCTCTAGGGTAAACAATTAGTTGTTTTTTTTTTTTAATTATCATTAAAAACACTTTTCATGTGTTTGATGCAGTTCAGTAGACTGTAGTTGTGATTTTCGCTGCTCCAATTGTCCTCTCTTTGGCTAATCTGAGCCCTTTCCAAACTGGCTATTTCATTGTCACGATCCCAATAATTCCTTGATGGTTTCTTTGCTTTCAGGCGTTACAAGATGGTCCATGTTCGTCTTGTTCACTTCCTGTTCCGGTGCTGCTATTCTGCCATCTTTCCTGAGACCTTGTATTCAGACACTGCATTCTGGAAATAAGGGATACTAATTGCTACAAGACTGTGATTGCTTCTAAGTCATTACAGTGTACAGAGTTAGAAAATATTTTTTCTTTAAAAACTTCATCAGAATTTAGTTCATACTGATATTTCAGATTCAAAATATAGATTTTAGAGTTTTAATTTAGCTTCTTTATTTTATTTCTTTCTCATTAGAGAATGATCCTTGATGTGCTATATTCTAAAAACTGCCTAATTTAACAAGAATGTTTACTCTGACAGGTTTTTTAAATTCTTTGGTTAAAAAATAAAACATAACTTGTATACAAGATTTATCTTTTTTAAAAAAGTATATGTGTGTGTGTGTGTGTATATATATATATATATATATATATGGGAGAAGAAAGTGTATGTGTGTCAGTGCTGTGGTGGTTAAGGTGCCAGATCCCACAAAACCAACTGCATGGTTTGAATCCTGAACCTAGCAGCTTGAAAAAACACAGCGGATAAATGTGTATGTGCGCCCAAAAATGCAAGAGGAGAAAGGAGGAAAAAGGACTGCAGTGTGGCCATCTGTCCTGGGGAGTAATTTCTCACTTCTTCTATTTTTGTGCATGTGCCCTATAACAGAAAGCTAAAAATAAATGAATAAATATACTTTCTCTTGCTAAAATTCCTCTAATCTCATTAGAACTGTCCAAAATGTAGTAAGTGCTCAATTTACTTTATTGAAAAGTGAGGATAGTAAATATGTTTCTCTCTTATAATAAAATATATGGTTGATAATGAAATGTGTCATATATAAAAAGCTTTTATGATTACTAAAGAGATATGCAGACTAAACTATTTTTAGGGACCAGCAGATGGGGTAATGGTTGCTGGACTCTCACATTGCCATCCACAGTTCAAGTCCTGGACCCAGAGGCTTGAAACTCACACCAGTTGTGTGTGCATGCACGTCCAAAATCCCAAGAGAATGGAAGAGAAGGGATTGGGTGTGGCCATTCCCTGTGGAGGTGATTTGTCACTTTCTGTCTCTCTGGCAAGTGCACATGCCCTGGAACAAAAGTATCTCGAAAAAACAAAAAAACTATTTTTACTATGATACTCAATAATTTAGAGCAACAATGAAATTGTCTACCACCAAGAAAGCCATCAGAATATAAGTATTGTTCGATACTAGGTTAAGTAAAAACCTATCAATCACATTCCTATGCCTTGTTCTTCTGCATCACCCACAATATAAAACAACGCTGGCAGATATGAAGGCCTGTAAATATTTGCTTTTGAATATCCAAAATTAAGCAAATACCCATCATTCATAAACCAATTTGAAAAGAAGCTCTGAAAAACTGAAGATGAATTGGGACTAAAATGAATTTAGATTCAAGTAGGAATAGCGCATGACGAAAAGCGCTCCCTTGGGTAATCAATTAATCATGGGAGTGGGAGTACAGTTTTCCATATTTAAAATAGGAGGTTGTGCCAGTACTAGAATCTTAAACTAGCAGCGAGGCCCTAACACATACTGTTTAACTCTTAAGAACGTTCAGTTTGTTGGCAACATTTAAGACATTTAACAATTTCAGTATAAAATAGGAGAAAGAAAAACTGTTTTTCAAGTCTGGATCAGTTTATGCATCTCGATAACAGGCTGCATCTGAAACAACTGCCCATGCTTGTGAGGACACTCAGCCACACTCCCCACCGCAGCCAAACTCTGATTACCAGCCACCTCATTCATTTCACTCGCCTGACCTCACAGGCCTATAGCATGTGTTTGTATCACAGGTTAAATTTTTGTAAAGAAGATTTTTTTTTTTTGAGAGAAAGAGAGACATGTGACAGCACAGGAGGAAGAGAGGGAAAGAAATAGGTTTTGCTTTGGTTTGACTTGACTTTTGCTATAAGGCGCGTACACTAGCCAGAGAGAAAGAGAGAACATGAGGAATCATGTCCCAGGAGGATGGCCACATCACAATCACTTCTCCTCTAGTCTCCCTGAGATTCTGGACACACCTCACATGCATATGCTCTCAGTGTGACTTTCAAGTCACCGGGATCGAACCATGGTTGGCCATGTGGGAGTCCAGTGACAACCATTATCCATCTGCAGGCCCAGAGACAGGCATTTTTGACAGGCACTTGTTGCCATCCTCTGCCCAGCCTCTCTGGCCAGGATTGTTGGCACACGCTAACATACCTGTCCTGTTCAAGCTGATCTGGGATCCAAACTCAGGCTTCTCATGTGTCACTTACTCACAGAACAGTACCCTACCACTTGTGCCACGGAGGCTGGGACTGTAACCCAGATTTTTAAGCTATGCTTTAGAATACCAACACTGTGGGCCAGCAGGTGGTATGCTGGTTGAGGTGCTGAACTCCCAAATGGCTCACCACAGTTTGCGTGCCAGAGCTGGGAGCTTGCTCTCTCTCTCTCTCTGATGAGCACATGTGCCCTACAGCAAAATTTTAAAAATAAAAATAAATTAAGTAATTCTTTTTTAAAAAAAGAATAAAACTGACATTCAGAATAGGCTCACTTCTTTTTTTTTTAAAGAGGTTTTATTTTATTTATTTATTTATTTTTTTTTGCTATAGGGCGCGTGCGCTCGCCAGACAGAGAGATAGAAAGTGAGAAATCACCCCACAGGGGGGATGGCCACACCGCAATCCTTTCTCCTCCATTCTCCTCTCTGGATCTTGGGCACGCACGCACACATGCCCAGCGTGAGTTTTAAGCCACCGGGTCCGGGACTTGAACCGCGGTTGACTACGTGGGAATCCAGTGACATAGCCATTACACTAACTGCTGGTCCCTACGCTCACTTCTTTTCTTCTTGTTTATTTCTTTTCTTATTTATTTCTTTACTTAAATTACCAAAAGGCACATGTACTCATCAGAGATAGAGAGATTGAGAAAGAGGGGGAGGGAGAAAACACCCCCTCAATGGGTGTGCTCACAACACACTGCCTTCTCTTCCATTCTCCCTCCTGTCAGGATTTTGACACACATGCACATGCAACTGGCATGCTTTTTGCCTTCTCTTCCATTCTCCATTCTGTCAGGATTTTGGTACATATGCACATGCAGCTGGCATGCTTTTTAAGCCATGGGGCCAAGAATTGAACTGCAGTCAGCCATATGGGATCCAACTCCCTTAAGCACTAGGCTCTGAGGCTGCCTCACTTTTATTTTCTGTACTGCATATTGGGGTTCCACTACCAAAATGGGAAACTACTGGTCTGTAAAGTTTCTTTCGACATTTAACATTCTATCCCTCATACAACATCAACACAGCTCAGAATATAGGAAGAAAGGCAGAAGTGTCATCAAACGAGTTCTACCTGTGAATTTGATCTTGTCTGCTTGACCGTACTGGAGCTAAGCCATCGATTTCGTCAAAGAAAATAATTGATGGGCGCATCTGATATGCCTAAAAAGCAGGTCCAGTGGTTGTATGTTATAAAACGGCTCAAATATGTAGATTTAACATAAACCATTTTAACCTATTTTCACTCAAACTGGCTTTGCAGAACTTATTTATAACTGTTTATAACTTATAAGACTATATATAAATTCTAAGATTTTTAAATTTAAAAAATTAATTTTAAAAATTTTAATTTATTTTATACATTTAACCACTATACATCACTTAGCTTGTAAAGTGAATTTACCCAGCATGAATACACTTTGCACCAGTCCAGTTGAGGATACTATACACGTTATCATCAATAGATAAAACATTCCAAGCTTTAAGGACTCAGAATAAATGATAAAAACAGCTTAATTTTATTTGCATTTTCAACTGGAACTACTTAAAATACATATTCCACTGGTTGTAGATCTTACATTTTACATAACATAGATCATGCAGGACATACACACACAAATTTATAAAAGACTAACTTTTAGAACAAGGCAATAAATAGAAGATAGTGGGAATGCATCATTTAGCAAGATGGCATGGTTTTTCTCTCTTTGAGTAAACACAATTTACAAACCTCAGAGTTCCAAAAAGATTTTTAAAAAATTTTTTGCTATAGGGTGTGTACGCTTGCTGGAAACAGAGAAAGGGAAAGTGAGAAAGTACCCCCAGAGGGGATAGCCATGCCACAATCCCTACTCCTCCATTTTCCTCTCGTAATTTTAGGCATGCACACATGTACACATGTCCAGCATGTTTTCCAAGTTGCTGAGTCCAGGACTCAAACCACGCAGTTGGCTGTGTAGGATCCAGGCATCTTAACCATATCATTGGCTGGTCCCCAAAAGAGATTTGAAAGGATCTGCAGCACCATTCCCTAGTAGATCAGAGCATATTATCTCACAATGTGCTGTTGATGCAATCTAGGATATGAAACAAACTAGTTTTTCATTCCCATACAGGGAAATAATTCACTGCTACTACCTAAGTGTGAGACCACTGGTCTCTAGGCATGAGACCTAAGATTCTAAAGAACTTCGATCCAGAGACCAGCAGATGGCGTAGTGGTTACCTTGCTGGGCTCCCGCACAGTAGACCACAGTTCACATCCTGGACCTGGCAGTTTTAACTCACGCCGGATGCATATGCGTGTGTGCCCAAGATACCAAGAGGAGAATGGATTATGGCATGGCCATCCCCCCAGGAGGTGGGGATGATTTCTCGCTCTCTGTCTCTCTGTCTCTCTGGAGAGCTCACACACCCTTATAGCAAAAGCCTCCCTTAAAAAAAAAAAAAAAGAAAAACAAAGAACTTTGATTCAATTATTCCTTTCTCTTCTTCCTATATAACTAACTGTTCACTGTAGGTTGATGTTATCTTGACACAAAATAAAATAACCTAAAAAGATGATGCTTCTGGTCTAATTCTTCTAAGTTTATTTCTGTGAAAAGTAATTAAATGCAAATTTATCTAATCCCTACATATTTATATTTGCACAGAATATAGACCTATCTGGAAAATGTTTAATATCATACCTGGTCAAACAGCAATCGCAGCTGTCTTTCAGATTCCCCTACCCATTTACTCAGACAGTCAGCGCCTTTCCTCATGAAAAACGCCACTCTTTTATCCCCTTGAGTGCACTCATTGGCAAGTGCTCTAGCGACCAGAGTTTTCCCAGTTCCAGGTGGGCCATAAAACAAACAACCTCTGTAAAATAACCGGGTATTTTAGTAGCATGTCAAAACAAAAATCAGGAATCAATTTCATTAATGCACTTAATTAGTTAATAAAAAAAGTATAAGACAACTGAAACATAGCTTCATTCCACAATTTAAAATCTGGGAGTTAATATTGATACTATCAAATTAATATTAAAACTAAATAAAATTTGTTTAGAACATTTTATTTATTCATCACGCTTATATCCTTACCTTGTATATATAATCATAACACAATCATGTAATTTAATTTTTATGGAAAAATCTATGTTGGAAGAAAGGAGAAATGTAGAGAGTATACCAGAAAAGTTTGGTGTTTCTGAAATTCATTAAACATTTAAGCAGGTACTTCCAACATTTCCTATCAGAATCACATGCTATTACTTAATATTAGAACCTTTCTAAGTTTAAGGTGAAGTGATTTCTCACTTTACCTCTCACTCTCTGGTGAAGAGAGAAATGTAGGAAAAGAGATTATTGGCTGACCATTCCCTTTGACGGGTGCTCCTCCTCCAATCCCCATTTCTCTCTAGCGAGTGTACATACGCTTTGGCAAAATTTTAAAAAACAAAACAAACAAAACACGAGAAGAACCAAGAGTAAGAGAGCAAAAATTCTGGCTAAATTTAAAACTATAATTAAATTACCTGGGGGGTTGAATTTTGAATTTTTCAAAGACTTCTGGATAAAGTAATGGAAATACCACCATCTCTTTTAGAGCTGCAATATGATTGGACAGACCACCAACACTATCAAATCGTACCTGGCAATGGAAGAGCACATTGGCATTCTTAAATTTGGAGTCAAAATTATAATGTTACCCCACCCCACTCCTATTACAAAGTAGTAGTATCTTAGTTGTGGTCTAAGGTAAAAAATATAAAATAAATGTCTGTAAATTTTAAAGTTTCTGATTAAAAGATAAAACTGGTTTAAAAAAAACTTCAAGACTAAAGCAAGTAACATTATAGTTCAAGCAGACATGGCAAAACGGTACTCACTGAAGAATCTACTTGCATTGGATCAACATCAGCAAGGCTTGCTCCGATTTTCATTCGATCTTTATAGATGCCTTTTAATTCATCTTTCCGAAAATTTAGCGGAAGGCATCTATTTAAAGACAGTTAAGAACAAAAAAAAAAAACAAAAAAAAACACATGTCCATCAACACACCCTCCTCCATAAATTCCATGTTGGAATATAGACATTAAAACTTTTTCTTAAATTACATTTTCAAAAAAGACCCATCTCATAGCATAAACCTTCCCCCCCCCAAAAAAAAGACCCATCTCAAGAAAATTAAAATATTCTCACTTTTATCATAAGTTCAGAACTTAAGGGTTAGAAATTTTTATGTCTGGGGCCAGGTGGTGGCACAGAGTAATGGAACTGGATCTACACAGGAAGGCCCAGGCTTGTGTCCTAAGATCTCCCTGGCATGCTGGGTGCACGCGTGTGTGCTCATGATTCAGGCTGGCTGAGGCTGGGGGTGAACTGCTGCATAAAGACTCTATTGGGGGTACTTGTCTTTGTCTCCACCACTCATGGAAGAAATAAGTGAATAAACTTAAAAAAAATTATATCTTTAGACATATAATCAAATGAAAATATCAAGTTATCAGCATACCAAAAACATGATAAAATAATTCATGGTCAAGAGTACAGATGGTACTAATGCAAATTATAATGATTATGTCTAATATATAGAGCGTTTTTACCATTTGCCAGATACAATTTTAAGTGTTTTACATCTATTAGCATTACTCCTCACAGCCTTATGAGGTATTATTATTTTTCCTATTTTAAAAGAAAACCAAGGCATATAAAGGGTAATTAATTTGCCCCAAGCCATCCAACTAGTAAGTGGCAGGGCCAAGAATCAAACATAAGCAATCTGTCTCCAGATCTGTGATAATTCTTTGCAAAATATTCAGTCTACCAGCATTTGGTCCACACCAATTTTCAAGCAAGAATTTATCACAAGCTTCATAATATTTTTTCAGAAACAATTACAGTAGGTTGCAAAGAAGATACCTAGAAGAACCAACTCATTTAATAGATGGAAAAAAGAAATTACTGGAACCAGCAGATGGCATAATGGTTACGTCACTGGACTCCCACGTAGTTGGTGCAGTTCAAGTCCTGGACACAGTGGCTTAAAACTCATGCATGCCCACAATTCTGAGAGGAGAATGGAGGCAAAGGGACTGTGGCATGGCCATCCCGCCTGGGGGTGACGTTTCTTGCTTTTTGTCTCTCTGGTGAGCACACATGCCCTTTAGCAAAATCTCTCTTAAAAAAAAAAAAATTACTTCTTAGAGAAAACTATTTGGACCAGAATGCCTAAGCAAAAAATGACTGCTGTAACCGAACACAAGTAAAAGCACATCAAGCTCACCCCAAGGGGCAATCCCCGCTAGTCCCAAACTCTTTGAAGAATGTATATAGTGAAATCTATGATGGACAAGTTTTTAGCTATTACTTCTTAAGGAGTATTTCTCAAATAATTCATAGAAATATCACAGAATACATAGGATTAGATGTACCTTTCTATGAATGAAGGCAAATGATAATCTAAGCTGTAACTATACCAGCTTTCTGATAGCTTACTCATAGATGTCCAACAGACATGAAATGCAAGTCACAAAAATAATTTTACATTTTCTATTAGCTACCCTAAACAAAGAAAAAAAAGTGAAATTAATGTTAATAATGCATTTATCTTAATATAGCTAAAGTATTATCATTTCGACATGCAATCAATTATTTTAAAAACAGGTATTTTAAATCCTTCTTTTTGGTACTAATTCTTTGACATCCAAGTACATATTTTACACAGAAACTTACGGTACATCTCAACTCAGACTATGTTTCGAGCACTCGATAACCACAGGCTACTGCACTAAATGAGGAAGCTCTAACATGATTCAAGAACAGAGGTTAGGGTACAGAGAATAACTGCTCATGTCTCTTGGATTATTACGTTCCAATGGCTTTGTCAAGCACTGGTTTCTAAACTAAGAATATTTTATTATTAGAATGTAAGTACCACCTTTTTGGTCACCCAACTACCTGTAAAATGAAAATAATCCTTGCCTTACCTACATCAAGTAACAACTGTGAAAATCAAATGAATTGATCAGTACACAACAGTGAGTTATAAAATGACTAAATCTTTCGATTTTCCTTGAGTCTCACAATAACAATTATTTACTATCATCTAAAAAATACATTTGAAATGGAAAAGAAAATAGCTATTTCCTCAAGTCAGTATTCTTTTTATTTATTTATTTTTAGAAGTTTATGCTATAGGGTGCGTGCGCTCGCCAGACAGACAGAGAGAGACATAGAGACAGAAAGAGAGAAATCACTCCCCAGGGGGGATGGCCATGCTGCAATCCCTTCTCCTCTATTCTCCTCTCTGGATCTTGGGCACACACACACATGCGCCTAGCATGAGTTTTAAGCCACCAGGTCCGGGATGTGAACCGCGGTTGACTACGTGGGAGTCCAGAGACATAGCCATTAGGCTAACTGCTGGTCCCAAGTCAGTATTCAAGTACCATTTTGAAGAATTTATATGACTTGGCAAGAAATCATAACCCTAGTTGTTTTTTTTTAAGAATTAGTTTATCTAACTTTGTTTATTATTATTATTTTAATTTTACCAGAGAGAGAGGAGAGAAAGTGAGAAAGCAAGATGCCAGGTCCAGGACTTGAACCACAGTCAGTCATGTGGGAGTACAGTGGCCCTAACCTGCCGGTCCCATAACCCAAGTGTTCTAACCTATTATTTGTTTCAACTATAGATACTTCTAATAAGACAGTATTCTGGTTTATATATTAAGCTATTATACAACTTTTTAATCAGCTAGGCTATACCTATGCCTAAATTATTGTTTTCTCACCATGGTTTAAAAAAGATAGCTGGCAGTTTCAAAAGCATCAGTGTGGCTCTTACCTGTTGATAGCCCTATTACGGCTCCTTTTCCTTCGTCTCTCAAAGTGCTGTTCGTCTTCAGAAGAGGAAGAGGAAGTGGAGTCGCTGCTATGGATTGCATGCCTTCGCCTATAGGGGAAAACAAAAATCATGATAAGGGAAGGCTGGAAAATTAAACTGAAAACATCAGAAATACGTAATGATCCAAAAGGCTTATCATAAAATTAATACATTTGCTGAAGCACTGAAGTTAAGCTTTGGTGGTTGTGTCTCTTCAAAGGAATTTAAAAACTTACATGCCTGAGAAAAAGGGAAAGACAGGGCTGTGGTAGAGCCGACAACCAAATGTTCAGTACATTATGGGATGGTCCAGGCATGGTATTTTCTTAATCTTGATAAATCAGATATAAGCTGATATAAACCAGAGAAAAGAGGGGAAAGGGGGCGGGACCAGCAGTTAGCGTAATGGCTATGTCACTGGACTCCCACATGGTTGACCATGGTTCGAGTCCCGGACCGGGTGGCTTAAACTCACACTGGGCGCATGTGCATGCGTGCCCAAGATCCTGAGAGGAGAATGGAGGAGAAGGGATTGCGGTGTGACCAACCCCCCTGGGGGGTGATTTCTCGCTTTCTGTCTCTCTGTCTGTCTCTGTCTGTCTGGCGAGTGCACGGGTCCTATAGCAAAAACCTCTCCAAAAAAAGAAAAGAAAAAAAAGGGGGGAAGGGGGAAATGAAATCTTTGAGTCCGTTATTTTAAAAAGTATTCTCAACATCATAAGTATATGAGGGAACTTTAAGAAGTTATGGAAAACTCGAATCAAAGTGCATGTTGAGAGCCAGCCAGTGGTGTGGTGGTCGAGGCGTGGATTCCCCACGGCTGACCGTGCAGCTTAAGACCCAGACCCAGCTGCTAGGAAAAAGCGCTGAGCACAGTGCATGTGTGCCCAAGATCCCAAAGGAGAGTGAAGGAGAAGGGAATGTTACTGTGGCCATCCCCCCAGGTGGGGTGCATTCTCTTTCTCTCTAGTGAGTGCAAATGTACTACCTTCCATGACCAAATCATGACCAGACAGTTTGCTTCAAGGAGACTTCCAAAACTGTTAAAATAGTTAAAATCTCCCAGGAATTCAGTCTTACTTCTAAGCAAATTAATAATACTAGGGAAAAGTAACATTTCCTACATCAATGTAACTTTTTTGCTTCCCTTTTAGTTTTCTCATTCAAGAACTACTATAATGCTACTATTACCCTGACTGTACTAATGCATCAAAAACTATTTTCATTACTGCTCTTTCTGCCATCTTGGAGCCTATGGAGGACTACTGGGGACAGGATTTGTAAAAGGCAACCCTGTCTGGAAGGATGTGCTCCAAGGCCATTTTTGCTGGCTATAAGCGGGGTCTCAGAAACCAAAGGGAGCACACAGCTCTTAAAATTGAAGGTGTTTGGGACCAGCAGGTGGCATGGTGGTTAAGGTGCTGGACACTCCCACATGGCTGACCAAGGTTCGAGTCCCAGACCTGGTGGCTTCTTTCTCACTTTCTCTCTCTCTCTCTCTGTGTCTCTCTTTGGTCAAATTAAAATGAATGAATAAATAAAGTTAAATAAAATAATTCTAAAAAGAAAAAATTGAAGGTGTTTATGCACGAGATGAAATAGAATTCTATTCAGGCAAGAGGTGTGTTTATGTGTACAAAGCAAAAAGCAACACAGTGACTCCTGTTGGCAAACGAAATAAAACCAGAGTAATCTGGGGAAAGGTTACTTGTGCCCATGGAAACAGTGGCATTATTCAAATCAAATTCTAAAGCAACCTTCCTGCTAAGGCCATTGGACATAGAATCTGTGTGATGCTGTACCCCTCAAGGATTTAAAATGATGAAAAGAAATGAATAAAAATGGATTCACGTTGTATTAAAAAAATTATTACTGAGAAGAATGAGGAAATATCAAGAACTACCTCCTTGCTAATTAAATTGTATAGACATGCAACAACTGCTGGGATTTAGAAGGAAAAGAAATCCACAAACAATTCAAATTGTCAATGGAAATGAACATCTTCTACGATGTAAGAAAAACAAGTTAAAGTACATCCAGGAAAGGATGACTGGGATCATGGTAAGTCCAGAAGCAACTGTAACTCAGAACGTTTCACATGGTAGAAAAATATGTCTGTGATTGTATCTGAAGATAGACTAAGGACCAGCAGTTAGTGTAATAGCTATGTCACTGGACTCCCCCGTAGTTGACCGCGGTTTGAGTCCTAGACCCGGTGGCTTAAACTCACGCCGGGCGCGTGTGCGTGCGTGCCCAAGATCCCGAGAGGAGAATGGAGGAGAAGGGATTGCGGTGTGGCCACCCCCCTGGGGGGTGATTTCTCACTTTCTGTCTCTCTGTCTCTGTCTGTCTGGCGAGTGCACACGCCCTATAGCAAAAACCTCTCAAAAAAAAAAAGATAGACTAAACCCAGGCCAACATATGGCAGGGAGGTTGAGGCAGCTGGACCCCACACGGCCAAGTATGCGGTTTGAGCCTCAGACCTGATGGCTTGAAAAAGACGTTGGGCATGTGTGTGCATGCCCAAAATCCCAAGAGGAGAATGAAGGAAAAGGAAATGCAGTTTGGCCATATTCCTCTAGGAGTGATTTCTATTTTCCCTCTCTCCTTTTCTGTCTCTGTCGAGTACACACACCCTAAAAAATTTCTATATATCCCAAAAAAAGGGGGGGAGAATAAAACCTGAATTCTAACTTAATGTGGTGATTAAATAAAACAAATCTGTGTAAAATGCTTAATACAGAGAGCTGGGAATACAGTAAACGCTGAGTTAACAGCAGCTCTATTATTAAAGTATCAAACAACAGAATAAACTACCTTAACAAGGTAGTAACTAACACTTTCTACCAGTGGAACCAAAAGCAGAAACTAGTCATTAGGATTGGAGATCAGAGAATTAAAGGCATAAGCTCCCCCAAATATAGAGTATTAGAATTCTATCCTAATATTCTCAACCTTTAGACTCTATGATCCTGTCCTAACAAAGCCACAATTATGGTCATGTATCAATCACTGTTTCAGAACCAAACCTGTTCATTCGTTTACAATAAGGACTTCTTGGTCCTGCAGAAGATAATCGGTATCTTGGTCTTGCAGGAGAAGCTGGGCCACTATAAAATATGTTGGGTTTTCTCTGGTGACGAGGTTCTGAAAAAAGAAATATATATATAAAACATATAGCTATGTATGAAGGTAACTTTCCTCTTCATCTAAATACTTAAGAAAGTGCTGCCTTCCATTATATGATTGTACAAGTAAATATCTACGATAGAATATTTCACTGTGTTTTAAATCATTTATGTCCTCACAGCTGCTGTTCAAAATATGTACACCAACTAACTAAACCACACACTGTTCATAAACACCCACTGCGATTGTACAGATGCCTAACAGGTATCAGCCCTGCTCACAAGAACTGAGGTACAATGTCAGCATAAATCAAAAGTAGTCCTAGTTTTACAAACTGATAAATAAAGTAGAAATCTCTGCAATCTAAAATAAGGACAGACATAAAATTTCAAAATAAGAGCCCAATTATTTGCTTTGATCAAGGCTAACATTCTTTGGAAAGACTTCTTGCAAAATGTAGGGTAGATTAGGACAACAGTCATGAGTATTAAGCAAATAAAAACATGAAAAATATTTTAAAATAAAGATAATGGGGATCAGCAGCAGTTGGCGTAATGGCTATGTTGCTGGACTTCCATGTGATCGACCGTGGTTCGAGTCCCGGACCTGGTGGCTTAAACTTACACCGGGTGAGTGTGCGTGTGTGCCCAAGATCCCAAGAATAGAATGGAGGAGAAGGGATTGCGGCATGGCCATACCACCCAGGGGATGATTTCTCGCTTTCTGTCTCTCTGTCTCTGTCTTTCCAGTGAGCACATGCGCCCTATAGCAAAAACCTCTCAAAAAAGAAAAAAAAAAAGATAACAGAGGAGAAACAGTAAAAATAAACTAATATAAGTCCATGTCCTCTTAGGGGAGCAATTATACACACACACACACGCACACACACACACTGAGCACTTACTCTCCAACGGAGCCTGGTAGTAAACAGTAGCTTTTCGCTGTCTAAGGTAGTATCGTTTTTGGTTATCTTCTCCGTCTTCTTCATCTTCTTCATCATCATCTTCTTCTTCATCATCGTCATCATCATCTTCTCCATCATCTTCATCTTCTTGGTCTTCACCCTCTTCAGATGATTCTACAATTAAGAAACGTTTAATTCCACAAAGATACTCACCAAAATGTTAACAATTTTTAACATAGGAGAGTTCGGAGAGAAATAGGCACCTTTTAAAATTGATCTACTCCTAGATTGTTCATAGAAAGAACTTTTAATTCTTTTGCAACATTAAATAAAGAGGTTTTAAAATGAAGTAAAAATATGTAGAATTTAAAAATCTAGAGGAAGGACAAAGGGGGAGTAGAGAAATAAGTTGGAAGTCTATTGTTAGTAGGTACCGAAATGGAATTTCCAGTGTTCCTGCAAATTTCATTCATAGCTATACTTAGGCTACCCAGCTAATGTAACATGTTGAGAAGTTTTAACCACCTCCTCTTCTTAGTTTTCATCTTTTAAACTTAAGTTTGGCACTCCATTCAGTCCTTCTGGCTGTCACTGAGTTTGCATGATAATGGTAAAACATCTTTACTCAACAGTTAAATACATTTCAGAAAACTGTTTTTCACTAAAGAAAAGTTTCAATAGATTAAAGTAATAAGTCTTAAAAGAAGAGCAAAACTCAACTTTAATCACTTGTTAACTAAAATGTTAGCAAGATATATGATGTGCTGTCTGTAGACATATCAGCAAACAATGTTATTTGCTTTAGCATTATTGATTTCAATTACTTTCCCGGATAAAACATACTATCCTTTTAAGCTCTCTCTTGAGCCCATTTTTTTCCTTTTAAATTATGACCAATTCTCAGATTGCTCCCAAGTTACTGATCTCTCTCACACAAATTATCACCAATGTCACAGCTTCTGAATAAAAAGGCTATTTCCTTCTAAGTAAAAATATCTTATATTCAAAGCCAGAAGACAGAACAAAAGACTAACCCACACTGCCTTCTTGATTATCAGTTGTTTCTTCATCAGTTCTTTGAACATCTTTTTGTTTTCCTCTTGTGTACATATTAAGATTGCCCTACAAATGTTTAAATAAAAGACATTAACATTTAGTACATATGTTTAATATATATTTATTTTAAAATTATTTATAAAAATATTTCAGTAAGACCCTTCAACCTTGTTTAAAATGAAGACGTTTATAATTATAAACTTACAATTTTAGCAGTAACTAGTGATTAAGCAAACAAATGCTGGACAAACTAATGAATAATTTAGCCAAAAATGGATTAGATATACTACAGATTATTAAATTATCCTTTTAATGGAAAAATATATTTACTTCTTCCGTTTCATTAAACACTCCCAAGTCTTCAAGTTCTCTCATTCGTTGTCTGCGCATCTTCTTCATGTCATCCATTTTTTGCAGTACAGCTTCAGCAGTGCTTTTTAAAAAATGACATAAACATAAGCTAAAATTATAAAAGTAGATTTTTAAAAAAAATTTCTGTCTGTCTCTAGGTCAAGCACTATAGCAAACTAAAAAAAAAATCTTTCATTACAATCTTGTGGTGCTAAAGTTTTAAATATCTGCATAAATATTAGCATAAAAGATCACTGGCTTACTTGCATAAAAATATTTTAATATTTCTTTCTTAAAATTTAAATAAATACATAGAATTATAACAAAGATCTCTAATTCTCCTTTATGCTTTATACAAACTGAATGTGCTAAATGTTCAAGCTGGTAGAAATTCACAGTTCTTCCCCAACAAAAAGCTTTCTGTGGGACCAGCAGTTAGTGTAATGGCTATGTTGCTGGACTCCACGTAGTCAACCACGGTTCGAGTCTCAGACCTGGTGGCTTAAACTCACGCCGGGCGCGTGTGCATGCATGCCCAAGATCCCAAGAGGAGAAGGGATTGCAGCATGGCCATCCCCCCTGGGGGGTGATTTCTTGCTTTCTGTCTCTCTGTCTCTCTCTGTCTTTCTGGTGAGCGCACACTCCCTATAGCAAAAACCTCTCCAAAAAAAATAAAGCTTTTTACCAGCTAAGTCATCTTGATCTAAGGAATGTTTACTTACTTTGTTATAAGTTTGTCAAATAACATGGACTGGTTAACAGCACTATACCGACTTCTAATCCTACAACTGCGTCGAACTTCAACATCACCATTTTCGTGCAAGTGCTTTGCAGTTTGAACAATGTTTCTAGTCCTCAATGACCGAGTAATTGGAATCATTTTGTCTTCACAGATGTGTACATAAAAATAAATAGAAAGATGTGAAATAACAGTATTTATAAAATAATTCTGAAATAAAAAACTGAATATCAACACTGTCATATAACAAAATTATATCTTAACAATAACATCTTTTTTTAAAACAAAATAAAAATATACTGTAACTTTATTTAGAAAAATAAAGTTACAGTATATAACTACCATATGAATCCGCCCTTCTACTCCCAAAAGCAAAGATAAATAATATAAAAACTTCTACAGGAATGTTAAAAGGAGCTTTGTGGTAGACTCAGATTGAAATCTAAGTTCATCAAAAGATAACGAGATAAAAAATTGTGGTGTATGCTTATAATGGAACAACATGGATAAAACTCAAAGTAATTATGCTGAGTGAAAGAAGTCAGACCCAACAAACAAAGGCATACTGGGCCAGCTGGTGGTGGTACAGTGGTTAAGAGGCTGAATTCCACATGGTCGAATGGGTGGTTCAAGTCCTGGACTCAGCAACTTGAAAAGACCATGAGCAAGCGCACATGCACACGTGTCCAAAATCCAGAGAAGAGAACAGAGAGGAGACTGTGGCATAGCCATCCTCTGGGAAGTGCCTTCTCACTCTCCCTCTATCTCTCTTGGGCAAATTAAATTACCCTATAGCAAATTAAAAAAAAAAAAAAAAGCATACCATGTGATTCTACTTACATAAAACTCTAGATAATGGAAACTAATCTATAATAAAAGGAAGCATACTAGTGGTTGCTCAGGAATCTGCGGTGAGGGGTTGAAGTGGGTGGAGAAGTGAGAAGAAGAGCTAGAAGTACCAGGAAGAATTATGAAAAGTCTTAATGAAAATTTTTGTGGGATTGTGGAGGGGAGCGATTATCTTCACTATCTTATTTTGGTGATGGTTTTCATGGCATACACTTTGTCAAAATCTAACAAACTCTAAAATATGTACATTTATTAAAAATATGTAGTTTATTATATGTGTCTCAATAAACCTATAAACAAAATATTAATTACACGTTTTTAAAATCTGAAATACTTTTGACATTACTTACCTTCTTTGCACTCTTCTCTTTTTTTGTCAGCCTGTTGTCTAGCCAACTGCCTACATGAAGAAATAAATAATTCAAAATAATGGACCAAGCTTTTTTTTTTTTGCGAGAGAGATTTTCGCTATATGGCGCGTGCGCTCGCCAGACAGAGACATAGAGACAGAAAGCGAGAAATCACCCCCCAGGGGGGGATGGTCCCGCCGCAATCCCTTCGCCTCCATTCTCCTCTCAGGATCTTGGGCACACACGCACATGCGCCCGGTGTGAGTTTTAAGCCACCGGGTCCGGGACGTGAACTGCGGTCGACTACATGGGAGTCCAGCGACATAGCCATTACGCTAACTGCTGGTTCCCTGGACCAAGCTTTAAACCCTTTTCTATAATACAAACTAAGACAAAGAGTCAGCCTGGAGAATAAATACCCAAAGACCAAGAAAACCTAAAAGGCACTGAAAAACTAGTTTGAGAATATCTGTGTTTATACACAAGTTTAAATATCACTTCAGAGGTTTTGTAAATGCCTTGAAGACCATCCCCGATCACTGGAACCTAGCAAAGATGCTACGATCAAAGGAATATATAGACCCTGACTACAAGGCACAGTTACTCAGATCTTTCTGTATTTTTCTAAGAATATATCCATCTTGGTCTGATCTTTGAGAACCAAGCAGATTGAACACTATCTTAATGTACCAAGGGAGGTGTACTCAGGAAAGTATTCAGATGTGAATGTAGAACCTTCCTAGTGTCAGCCTAGTAGGTAGTGAAGAGATGACTGCAGTGAAGCACACTGGAAATCATGAAAAGGATAAGGAAATGTACATAAAGCAGAGCCTATAAACACTGTGGGCTGTTTTATATAAGGTCTATACAAACAGATAATGATATTACTACATGTAAAATAACAAAACAGTATTTATAATAATGATCTGAATAAAAGGAGAGGTTTTATTGGGGGGTGGGGGGATTTTTACTATAGGAAGCGTGCACTCGCCAGAAAGACAGAGACAGAGAGACAGAAAGCAAGAAATCACCCCCCAGGGGGATGGCCACGCCACAATCCCTTCTCCTCCATTCTCCTCTCAGGATCTTGGGCACACACGCACAAGGGTCTGGCGTGAGTTTAAGCCACTGGGTCCAGGACTTGAACTGCAGTTGACTACATGGGAGTTCAGCAACATAGCCATTACACCATCTGCTGGTCCCATGGAAAGGATTTTTATATAACAAGTATCCCCCAGAACCAGGCTGTGGTGTGGTGGTTAAGGCAGCCAAGTCTCACATGGCCGACTGCACACGACTTGGGAAACACAGAGTGTGAGTGTGTGAGCCCACAATTCTGAAAGGAAGGAGAAATGAAGAAGGGACTGCAGTATGATCATTTCTCAAGGGAGTGCTTTCACTTTCCCTCTCTCCCTCCCAGGTGACTGCACATACCCTAGGTCAAAAGGGGGAGGGTGGGAAAGGGGAAGGAGGAAAGAGGGAGAGAGAAGACAAAGTATGTATTATGAAAAAACTATGTGTGAATTTCAGAATTTTCCACCAAAATAAACTCGTACTTTAATTACATTTTTCTACTAATTTTTCTTAAAGTATTTTTTCAAGTTTGCTTCTTCCACGAGTGAAGAGAAAGACAGAAACAAGGAGACGGCAACCTAATAGGATCCTGATGCTGTGATCTACCCCCAACTTCCGTCAGCCCCAGACCACGGGTGCACTCATACTGTGTGTGCTCAGTGAGGTCTCAGATGTGAACTTGGAACCTTCTCACGTGAGTCAGCCTAGCAGAGCACTGAGTTTTACTGCTGTACCACCATCTACCCCCTATTCATCTACAAACTTCGAGGTCCCCTCATATACCAAAAAGAATCAAAAACCTATATCCACACAAAAATTTGCCTATCAATGTTCATATAATTATTCGTAATGGCCAAAAAATGGAAATAATCCAAATACCCATCAGCTGATAAATAAACAGAACATGATATATCCATGCAATAAAAGCTTTTATCCCATTTCCTATAGACACAATTATACTTATTTGTGGGGTACAATGTGATTTGTCAACACAGAATGTATTGTGTGTTGATTAAGTCAGAAGCACTGATGGTACACCCATCATCTCAGGGAAAATGCAAAATCCTCATTTTCAGTTACTCTGAAATACACAGTAAATTGTTTACTGCATTTTATAACACCAGATTTCATTCTGGTCTATCTAGAATTTTGTTTCCATTAATCAAGATCTGTCCTTCCCCCAATTCTTTCTAGAATACAGTAGTCATTATCTGATTCTACTTCTTGAGGTATTTTTTCCCCCACTTTCCACATGAAAGAGAACGTCTAGTATTTCTCTCTTGGCACATGGTTTATTTTACTTAACATAATGTCCTCCAGGCTTATTTATTTGGCCTCAAATGACAAGATTTCATTATTTTTCCTGGTTGAGTTGTATTCCATTGTGTATTTCCTTGTGACTCACACATCTTCTTCCTCCATTCATGTGCTAATGGACAGTTAAGGATCCCATGTCTTAGCTATTGTGAACTGCACTGCAGTAAAACTGGTGCAGATATCTTTATGACACACTGATTCCTTCCCTTCTGATATATGCCTAATAGTTAGATTACTGGATCATAGGGCAGTTCTAATTTTAGGAACTGTTTGCTTTTTTTTTTAAGGAACCATCATACTGTTTTTCATAAAGGCTAAACTAATCTACACTCCCAACAATACATAAGAGTTGGGACCAGCAGTTAGCGTAATGGCTATGTTGCTAGACTCCCACATAGTTGACCGCAGTTCGCGTCCCGGACCGGGTGACTTAAAACTCACGCCAGGCGTGTGTGCGTGCGCACCCGTGATCCCGAGAGGAGAATGGAGGAGAAGGGACTGCGGCATGGCCATCCCCCCGGGGGGTGATTTCTCGCTTTCTGTCTCTCTGTCTCTCTCTGTCTGGTGCTTGAGTGGACGCGCCCCATAGCAAAAACCTCTCCAAAAAAAAAAAAAAAGGAAACGAAAAAATAAAAAAAACATATAAAAGAGTTCTCTTTTCTCTGCATCCTTGTCAGCATTTTTCTCCATATAAAGAACTATGAACTGCACCAACCAACCTTATCAGTTGCACCTATACATATTATAAATACCATTTTGAACAAGAAAATAAAGACAAGCAACTGTATATATGTTAATTTTTAATTCAATTATTCATTTGTGACAATTTCATTTCAAATAAATATTTTATTACCTAAAAATCTAGATAACTAGTCAAGAATACTTCTAAAATTAAACCCAATTCCCAAATTACTACTATTTTGAATTACTGCTTGACCATCTTGATTTACCTTGTAAAATGCCTGCCATTCGTATGTTTCTCTGTTATTTCCATATTCTTATCAAAACTAGAATCCGAAGAAGTCTGTGCATTCTTCCTCAAAGATCTTAAAGCAGGTGTCCGGTGGAAAGTTTTGACTTCCTTAACTGAAGATCCATCCTTTAATAAAAATTAAGAAAGTCACTAAGTTTTTCTTAATTGAAAATTAAAAGTTTTACTTAGTTAAAAATCCTCAACTTAAACTCCTAAGAATTTCTGATTACAAGTCAGTAACATTTACTTTTCATGTAGAATCATTTTGCATCTCCAAGAAACTAAACAATCAGTTCATGATAAATGAATAGCAAGATTCTCTATGAAATACCTAATATAAAATATGTTGGCTATAAGTTCTATTTCATAACAAGTAGTCTAGAGTGAAGTTTCTTACCACGCGATCAACTGCAGTTCAGACCTGGGCTTGCCTGTGTGTGCACGCCCCCAATTCCGACAGATGGAGAAATGAAGGGAAAGGGAATGCAGTGTGACCTTGCCTCATTGTGGGATGTTTTCTCCCTCTCTCTCTCTCAAGCAAGCACACTTATCCTCTAGCGATTAAGTACAAAGCAGACCAAAAAAACCTAATAGTTTGGGCTGGCTCCTTAGCACAGCAGTAATGCAAAGCTCAAGAGAAGCCTGGTCCCACATGCACCGTCACTGGAATCCCTGCCTGGTCAGCCTGATCACACTTGGGCATGAGCACAGGTGCCCAAGCTCTGATCTGCCGAGCTAGAGGACTGGAGGAAGGGGATCGAGTATGGCCAAACCTGTGGAGAGCGTTCACATCTCTTACCCTCAAGTGCACGTGCATATGCTCTATCACAAATAAAATTAAATAGATACAAAGAAAAAATTTTAATTGTAACAGTTCATGATAGTAGGTACTCATGTATTTTAAGGCGACAGAAACTAGAAACACCTAAGAAAGATACATGCAAGCACACACTCACACACAAATAAAAGAACAAACATTACCTGGCACCCGACCACTGGTAGCAACCTTAAAGTAACTGGACTATCAGAATTAAAATTCTGGTTTGGATGAAGTAAAGTTAACTCTACCTGTTTTTCCCAATTTCATGCAACAGCAGAATTCAAAAACTGTTGAGGTATACTTACCTGTTGTAAATACCACAGAGCTTCATGCACTTTTGTTTTTATTCAATAGACTAGAAGCTCTCCAAGGCAGTATGCTACTTTGTGAGTTATAGAGAGGTTCTATCATAAAGTATTCAAAAGTTCATACACACCTCTCTGAAAGCACATAAAGTGTATTTTTACACTAGAAGTCATGTAGAAGGCCAGCCCTATAGTACAACAATTAAGATGTGCAGAGGTAGTCAGATCCCACATGGCCAATCACAGTTTGAATCCTAGCCTCTGCAGCTTGGGGAAAAAAAAAAAATAACACACTGGCCTTATACATGCATGCATGCCTAGCAAACTGACAGAATGAAGAAATAACAGGGGAAAATCTGTGGCATGACCAGGCCTCATTCTCCCTCTCTCTTTCGTGCGTGCATATATGCTATCTGGCCACAAAAAAACCCCCAAGAAAATCAAAGGTACAAAACAACTCTATAATTCAATGTCTTACTACTCCAAAAACTGATCACTTTAAAACTCAGGCAATGTTTTAGGGGGAAAAAAACCAAAAAACCCCAAAAAACAAAAAACAAAAAACAAAACCACTCCCTGTCTACCTCCCCAAGGCTGGCTTTAATGTGTTACCTTATTTTGTTTTACCAAGGAATTTAATTTTGTTTTGGGAAGAATACTTGCTTGGTTCACAAAAAATAAGAATATTTAGACCACAAAGATTTGTGTAAAAACTAGACAAGTACTTCTTGAAACATTAAATGCATATGATTTATTACCACTTTTGTCATTGTACCTATTATTTAAGAATACTTGGAAAAAAGAAAAAGCCTACACCGTATGTAAGTGTATTATTCTTAAAACATAGATGTACATCTTAGATTGGTGTAGTGTGACATAAGACTTGCCAAAAAATATTTCAAAGGAATCTATTTCCTGATTCTCAACTTCCATAAGCAGTCTTTCATAAACCTGACCTGCCTGAAAAGACACAATGAATTCCATTCATCTACCTTCCTCCTATTTTACAAAAGAAAGTCCTTCCTCCCACCAGTTCTGAATCTCACCATTATGGAGTGCCTCAAGGCATCAAAAACCTTTATAAAGTCAAAGTAAAAATATTGATGAAAGTGTTTAGAAACTGAATGACTAAGCAAGACAACAAATCCTTATCCATGTTTAAAATTCTTTGCTTTTAACAAAATTGAAAAACGTTAATAAAGCTAAGAGACCATTGAAAATAATTTTAGGCAAGTAATTTTTGATGTGCAAGCCAGGAAAACCGAGTGGAGGAGATAACAAAACTCCCTGCATTACTATCTACTTCCATGAACAGTGTTTTGCAGCGCTTACATTTATAAAGAGAGAGCTACAGCAATAAAATACACCACAGATACATGAATTAATCTCATGGAATCTAAAGAAATCTCACCTTCTATGTTTAACCATTTTAAATCAAATTAGGCATGTTTTTGTTGTTTTGATGGATTAAGCATTTAGTAATTATGATAACTTAATTCACAAAAATTTTTTCTTAGAAATTTGTGTTCACAGAAAAGAGGAAAAAAACATCAAATTTTGTTTTAAAAGTATGAAATGATAATTGATTAATGACTTTTAATCATGAAAATATACATATATTTTTTTTTTTGCTGGAGAGGTTTTCGCTATAGGGCGCTTGCGCTCGCCAGACAGAGAGAGACATAGAGACAGAAAGCGAGAAATCACCCCCCAGGGAGGATGGTCATGCCGCAATCCCTTCTCCTCCATTCTCCTCTCAGGATCTTGGGCACACATGCACACATGCCTGGCGTGAGTTTTAAGCCACTGAGTCCGGGACACGAACTGTGGTCGACTACATGGAGTCCTGCGACATAGCCATTATGCTAATATTTTCATGGTCCCCATGAAAATATTTTTTATTAAGATAAAATCCTGTGCATTAAATGGATTAAAAATGCAGATTAAGGGCCAGTATGTGCCAAGATGACTGAGGTGGCTGGATCCCACAGGGCCAAGTATATGGTTCAAGTCCTAGACCTGGTGACTTGAGAGAGACAGTGGGCCCACTTGCATGAGCTTTCTCTCTTTCTCTCACTCCCTGGCAAGTCCACACATCCTCTGGTGATTTTTTTTATTAAAGAGTAAAGAATCATGGTAAAATTACTAAATGCTAAAAGAGCTTGTTTAGGTATTTAACATTCCACAACCTATCAAACAATTGTTTTTTAGTTCCCAGTGGATACATGTGAAGTCTGACATAACAATTTCATTTTTTTTAAAGGTTTTTGCTATAGAGCTCATGCACTCACCACAGAGACAGAGAGAGACAGAGAGACAGAAAGCGAGAAATCACCCCCTGGGGAGATAGCCATACCGCAATCCCTTCTCCATTCTCCTCCCAGGATCTTGGACACGCACACACATGTGCCAGGCGTGAGTTTAAGCCACCAGGTCCTAGACTCGAACCACTGTCAACTACATGAGAGTCCACCGACATGGCCATTATGCCATCTGCTGGTCCCTTTATGATATTCTTAGCTACATGATTCAACTTTTTCTCGCCTTTAAAATACAACCATTGTTTCAAATCTCTGTAGTTCTTTGTGTTTTGCTGGGCCTCAAAGATACGTATCCTAATCTCTTATCAAATTCTGATATAGTATTCTCAATAGTCTACTGCTCTCCTCTTTAGCTGGAAACAACACTGTCTTCTCTTCCTGTATCTGAACGATTCTCAGACCCCCTTTCCTGTATTATGTGTCATTTCTCTCCCCATTCCTATTACTATAACCCTAATTTTAACTCTAGTGTTCTTTGTTTTGTCTATTGTGTTAACTGTGCTTTAATTAAGAACCAGAATTCTGGTGACAGAATGCCTACTTTGATTTTTGGCATGTCACTTAGAATTGTGTAATCTTACGTACATTACCTAAGCTCTCTGTGCTTTAGTTTCCCATACCTCATGTAACATCAATGAATAACGCAACCACGTGTACTGAGTGTAAGACACCCCCTCATACCCGTAATGAGGAAAATAGGTACTTCACAGGGCAAATACATGTGTTGATCTATTAGATACTGTCTGGTACGTACTACTTACATAGCAGTTGCTACTACTGTTATCTGTTAACCAGTCTTCTAAGCTCCAGATTGGTTGATTGTAATCTAACCTTAATATTATTTCTTGAGATTTCTGTCCTAACTTCTGCTTTCTTTATTTTTATAATTGCTGGAAGGCATGTAAACACAACAAAGAGAGACAGAGAAAGGGAGAGAGAAAGAGAAAGCACCCCGATGGGGTGTGACCACATCACACTTCCTTTTCCATTTCTTTATCCTGTTGGGATTTGGGGTACACATGTACAAATGTTTTTCAATATGCTGAGGCCAGGATTTGAAGTGTAGTCAGCCAGGGGAAATGTGGCTACCTTATCCACTAGGGAACAGGGCCAGCCCAGCTGCTCTATGCTTTCTAAGCTGCAACTTCTAAACCGAAAATCGTGGGCCCTTTCTGTTATATGTGTGAATGCAGAGTGACCATGTTGTCATTCTCGAGAGCACATTCATTGCCACATGTCAGAATCTCCCTATGTATGCTTTGTCACATTTCGTTGAGGTGTATGCTTTTCATTTTTCAGCACTGTGTTATACTTCAAATTTTAAGAAAATCTGTATGTTGTATACATCAATGTTGAGTTTAGAACATTTTTTTCAGACTTTTAAATAAATAAGTAGTTTTAAACATAGTTTTTTTAACATGTTGTAGTATGTAGAAGGTACAGTTTTTTTAACTACATACTACAATATGTAGAAGGTACAGTTAAAAACATACTACAATATGTAGAAGGTACAGTTAAAAAAAAACTGTACCTTCTACATACTACAACAGGTTCTTGCTTTTTTATTTTTACCCAACACATGGGAGGATAAATATGTGGGTAGGATCAGTCAATAGCATGGTGGTAAAGGTGGCTGGATCCCACCGGGCAAACTCTATGGTTTGAGTCCATTTACCCACCACCCACTGCTGGAGTGAGTGTGTGTGTATGCACAACACCCCAAAAGGAGAACACAGGTTGCGTGGCCATGGCCCTGAAGGGTGTTTTCTTCTTCCTCCTCACCCAACAAGTACACACGTCCCATAGCAATTTTTTTTTTTAATGTAGGAAGATAAACACAGAGCCGGCAGGTGGCATGGTGATTAAAGGCACTAGCTTCCCACATGGCCGACTGTCGTTTGAGTCCCAGACCTGATGGCTTGCTTTCTTTTTCTCTCTCTCTCACACTCTGTCCCTCTCTAGTCAAATTAAAATAAATGAATAAATAAGTAGTTAAATAAAGCAATTCTTTCTATAAAAGTAAGTAAATACAACCCAAAAATAATGCACAATCATCACCCCCAAAAAACTACTATGCGGGGCTGGCAGGTGGCATAGTGGTTAAGGGTGCTGGACTCCCACATGGCCAACCACAGTTCAAGTTCTGAACCTGGTGGCTTGCTTTCTCACTTTCTCTCTCAACAAACTGGAAAATAATAATAATAAATAAAATTAAATTAAATAATTCTTTAAAAAAAAAACCCTACCATGCATCTTTTAAGTGACTCTTGAACATGAGAAACAACCCTAATTGTACAGAAATCCAAAGAGCCTCACACATACGAAAGTACACAAATAGATAAGAGTTACTCTGACTCTGAGGGAAAAAGAAACCACAGAAAAAACATCCAAAGTTCTAAGATTGTTAGAATGAAAATAAAAGTTTAAAAAAACAAAAAGACAAAGCTATCATAACAATATACCATTCAGGGTATCCATACAAGATGAGAGAAAAAAAATCCATAAGTATAGCTGAATGAGATCACATTTTAATGTGTACGTAGAATATAATTAATATAATTATATATTAACATAACTAATCTAATTGATGAAGACGACAAGATACCTTCAGAACTTGAAGGTCACCCTGTGATATTAGACTAAGAAAAATTCAAGTTAATGAATTAATATAAATAAATTCAGCCATTTATAAAAGTAACGGACTGAACAGACTAAGAAATATCCAAAGGCTATCAGGTGATTGGAAAGTTAAGACTCTGAAATGCCTAACTGATGTACTATGGAGGCCAAGGTATATTTCAATCAAATGTACTGAGTGGAAGGCCAACTTATAAAATATTCCAAGTACAAGGCATGTTTCATTTTGGTATTGGTGGACTTGTCAGTATGAATATATTCCCTCTCAAGACTATCCATTTCTTTTGATCCAATCCCATGTTCACCAAAAAACCCTATCATTTTAAATTGGTTTATCACATGTGCTCTGATTTATAGAAGGTAGTAGTTTGTTTTCAAAAGGTATAATCCCGCCTTTTGGCCAAAACCGCCATCTTCCAGTAATTAACCAAAATGAACACAAAGGGA
>NW_006160057.1:2795194-2803631 GCF_000334495.1 Tupaia belangeri chinensis
AGACACCCGATAAATGTTCTCTAGGACTTTTAGAAAAAATGGAGTTGTTCCTTTGGCAACATAGATGCGAATCTACAAGAAAGGTGATACTGTAGACATCAAGGGGATAGGTACTCTTCAAAAAGGAATGCCCCACAAATGTTACCATGGCAAAACTGGAAGAGTCTACAATGTTACCCAGCATGCTGTTGGTATTGTTGTGAACAAACAAGTTAAGGGCAAGATTCTTGCCAAGGGAATTAACGTGCATATTAAGCATTCTAAGAGCAGAGAGAGCTTCCTAAAATGTGTGAAGGAAAATGATCAGAAAAAGAAGGAAGCCAAAGAGAAAGGTACCTGGGTTCAACTGAAGCACCAGCCTGTTCCACCCAGAGAAGCACACTTTGTGAGAAGCAACGGAAAGAAGCCCGAGCTACTGGAACCTATTCCCTATGAATTCATGGCATGATGGGTGTTGAAAATAAACTAATCTGTGGTCTATAAAAATGTTTGCCTTAATTGAGTATAATTGTATTCCCTTGTACCCCCTCCCCAAAGCTAATTTTTATTGGGCTCAAATTCATTTTGTAATACTTTATTCAGATTTAGTATTTTTTCACCTGAAAAATGTTAGGTGATTTATACAACAATAAAACTCAGTTGGTTAGGGAAAAAAAAAAAAAAAAGGGTATAATCCCTACTGGAAACCCAGGTCTGGAAAGAAAATAATCCCTACAAACTGAGTGCATTCTTTTTTTTTTTTTTCTCTTTTTTTCTCTCTGTGTGTGTGTGTGTGTTTTAAGGTTTTTGCCATAGGGCTCCTATGCTCACCAGAGAGAAGAAAAATGACAAACTACCCCCAAGGAGTGTTAGCCACTCCACAATTCCTTCTCCTCCATTCTCCCAGTGGGATTTTGAGTGCTCATGCATGCGCACCTAGTATGATTTTCAAACTGCCAGATCCAGGATTCAAACGGTCAACCATGTGGGCATCCAGTGCCTTAACCATAATGCCACCTGGCCCCAGTCAGTGTGTGCTCACTGCTCAACTACAATATATACAACTAAAACAGTGTTTATGGGAACCAGCAGGTGGCATGGTGGTTATGGTGCTGGACACTCCCACATGGCTGACCATGGTTCGAATCCTGGACCTGGTGGCTTGCTTTCTCTCTTTCTCTGTTTATCTCTGATAAAATTAAAATAAATGAATAAACGAAATTAAATAAACAATTATTTTTAAAAAAACAGTGTTTATGTACAAATAGACTGTATACTGCTGTTAGGTCTTTGTTAGACTAGGTTCTGTTAGAGCAAAGACGATAAACAAAAATATTTACTACACATCTACTATCTTATTAGGTTCTATTGTAAGCCCCGGAAATATAGAACAACATCAGAAACATAGTCCCTATGGAGTTATATTCTCATTTAAGAGAAAAAACTTAAAAATTAAGGAATGACAATGTATTACAAGGTGATAGGAACTTGGAGAACAAAAAACAGAAAAAAATGTGTATGTCAAGGGGGGGTGGTCTGTAATTTAATTTTAAATAGGGTGTTCAGGGTAAGCATCATTGAAAAGATGAAATTTCAGCAAAAACTTGGAGATAGACTCCTAAATTTGAATCACAGTTATACAGCTTACTACACGGTCAATTTGGGCAAATTATTTATGTTCCCTGTGCCTCTGTTTTCTCATCTGCAGGACAAAGATTATGAAGTTTGAGTTATTTATAGAATTCTTGGAACACATTAAGCAATATGAATTTTGAAGTTCTTTTTTCTAGTGTAAAATGTGTAAAAGGACACCGGACTGGCTCCTTGTGCAGTGGTGAAGCACTGTATGGAGGAAGCTGTATCCCACATGGCCCACCACAGTTCACATCTCAGCTCCTGGCAGCCTAAAAACCAGAGCAGGCACGTGTATGCACGTGTGCCCGAGATTCTGATGGGATGGAGGAAAAAGGATTTGCAGTATGACCAAGGCCCACTGGGGGATTCTCTCTCTCGTTCACTTCCTCTTGTGCCCACTAACATTAAAAAAGAAGAAAAAATAAATGTAAGGGAGGTCAAGGAATGGGTTATGCAGGTATTCAGCAATCCCAATAGAGGAGAAGTGAAAAGACCCTAGTGTTCAAGGAGCAACTAGGCCAGCATGTTTGGAATACAGGAGACTTTGTAAAGGGGCAGGGGAGGAATGTCTGCATAAAGGGAAGAAGGCAAAAGGGCATAGGGCTGCTCCCCAACTTTTAAAGTTTATTTCATTCATGACAGAGTTCACAAATGCACATGAGAGGGATGGGGTAAGTACCCTGAACGGAATCTCATCATCCCACAATCCCCTTTCCCCTGTCCTGTTTATCAGAATCTCTGTCATGTCCAGCATGTTTTCAGGCTGACCTGAGGATCTGAACCCAGAGCTGGCACGTGGCTTTCAGCACTGGAGTTGCTTGCTACCAACTGAGTCACCTGGCTGGGCCCTGCTCCCAAACTTTTAAAGTTTTAATCGTAGATAGAGAGTCCCTAGAAAGTTTCTGAGCAGAGGAATGACCAAATGTTTTGATTTTTTACAAGAACACTATTGAGAACTGACTGTTTGGGAAGGGGAAAGCATAATACATACAGTAGTGGAAAAGTGGTACTCTAGTCAATGTCCTATTTTAATAATCTAGGGACCAGATAATGGCTTGGACTAGCGTGGAGGGCCTAAGTGGTACAACAGTACAATGTAAATATAGAGCCAACAGAATTTGCTGATACATTGGTTATGACAAGAGTCAGGATGACTTTAAGATTTATACAGAGGAACTGGAAGGATGAAGTGGCCATTAACTAGAACTGACTATGGTCTTAATAGCTGACAATGACTTAGACCTAACTATAGGCCAAGTGTTCAGTTAATCCCTTTACATGCATGATTACATTTAATCCTCACTACCCATGTGGTGGATATCACCCATTTTACAAGTAACCTGGTGATTATTGGTAAGCTTGGTAAGCTGAGGTTAAAAATAGCTGTCCAAGGAGCTAGGTACATGACCAGAATTTGGTACATCATGATGGTCACAGGATCTATCAATAGCATTATCCTGGACATAATAAACATCCAATAAGTACTGACTGAAATAACCAGCTTTTCTGAACACAAGTTTATAATAAGTCAAGTAACTCAAGTTCAACGCGGAAGAGTTTGGCCTTCCCGTCTGTGCCAATTCCTGCAAGTGACTGAGAAACAAAAGCTGACAGTCAAATTATTTCTCTTTTTAATTAAGAATTGCAATTTCACAGAATGCAAGGTCTATGGTTTCTTAATACATTCCTCATGGTAGAGGAGCAACCAGTATGGGGCATCCACAGAGATACAACTAAATTTAATACAACTAATTTAGGATCTTAATACAAGATCCTGAAATAGTCTGCGTGAACTAAGCAGGACTGTTTTGTCACTCCCATCACACACTTCCCCTTGGCCTCTTCTCTGACTTCCAAGTTCTCAATCCTCCCTCTGGTCTGATTTTTCCTACTCTCATGCCCACCCTCACTTTACTTGTGTTGATTCCTCCAACTTCTCCTCTTTGGTGAATGGTGTCCCCTCTACCTACACCTCTTTCAGCTGCTAAGGCCGGGTGGTGGTGGAGAGGGCCAGGTACTCTTCCCTCGGGCTTAACTCTGCCCATGAAAAATCCTATTTATACTTCAGACCCAAGAAGAGAATCACTCCTTTCAAGAGGCTTCTACCACGGTGCTAACCTTCCCTTACAGACACTGTAACTGCAGCGTGATACAATAGACAGGGAAAAAACTGGGAGACAGAGAAGCTAAGTTCCAATTTTAGATCTACCACTAACTGGTTACCTTCTTCACTCCGTTGCTTCATAGGCCAAACCGACATCGTAATTATGCATTCCGAAAGGCTTGTTAGGAGGCTTAAGTGAAGGGAGAGCACATGCAACGTTGGTCTTCGTCCCTCCCCATTATGCAACCTGGTATCACTCACTGCGTTATTGCGGAACCCCTCTGGATCATAAATGGAGGTCGGGGAACCTGAGTTTCAATCTGCCTATGCCTGTAGCCCCTAAACCGTGTGTTCTGCATACAGTCAGCAGTCAGGAAATGTCTGCTGCACTCCACCGGCGGCTGCGAACCCGGGGCAGGAGGCTGGGCGATTGGTCAAGGGGGCGGGGGCGGGGCAGCCCAAACCACCGCTCGGCCCCGAACTGCACTTCGGCTCTGGCGGGCCTCGGTTTCCTCTTGCGTAAAAGGAGGTGTAGCCAACTGCTCAACCCTCTTCCAGACAGCTCACTCTCCGCGACCCGACCCACACGCCGTGGGGCTCCGATCCCCAGAAGCCTTCCCTCTTACTTGTCGACCTCACTCTTCCCCCAACACACCAACTGTCACCCCGACCTGCGCCGCCCACTCCCGTCCCTGCTGGAACCCGGCCGCGGGCAGCCCCAGCAGCACGGCCCGAGGGGGCCCGCCCTGACCAGTACTCACGCCCGTAGCGGCCGCGGTGACGGCGGATTTCTCCGCGGCGGCAGCCGAGCGGAGCCGTCTCCGGCCGATGTGCTCCAAGCTGAGGAAGTCGTTGGACAGGTCCAGGGAGTCCATGGCCGAGGCGGCGGAGGGGCTGTGCAGCTCCAAGCTGCTGCGGAGCACCACCATCGCACCTCCCTGTAAGTCCGGGCGTCAGCGGCGGGCCGCCACCCCGGCACGGCGGGCTCGCGCTCTCCTCCCCTCTGCGGAGCGACGGGGGCCGGGCTAACGGGAGGGAAACACACGCCCACAGCGTGGAGGGCCTGAGCGGAGAGCGGGAGGAGAACGCTGACTTCTCTCTCTCCGGGATAGTTCCGGCTCGCGCGCTCGGCGGAGGGACACGGCGAGAGCGGTGCGCAGTCCTGTTTGGAATTTTGGCGCGTGGACCCGAGGGGGAGGGGAGCCCTCTGCCCGCTCTGATTGGCTGGGGTGCGTCTCCTCCCCCGGCTCCTGACACCTGCCTGCTGCTTCCCGCCGTCCAGGATTCAAATGCAAAGTGCCGGTGCTTGACTGAGAAATAAAGCACCGGGCCTCTAATAGGTTTTGACTTTGATCCTGAAGAGCTTTTTCACTGATGGCTTAACCAAAACAAGTTAACCACCAAAAAGGAAACAGAACGAGCTAAAAGAGAGCCTCCAGAGTGCAATAGGATGCAGAGGATGCAGGTTCTGTAGGCAACTCGGCCACATCCCACGTACATGACCTTGAGCAAATTATTCACCTCTCCATATCCTAATCGTCCCATCTGGTAAATAGCTTTTAAAATACTTGTTCCTTTTATGATGATGATGATGATGATGCCTTAGAATCGTGTCTGCACGCAAGTGCTTAATAAATGTTACCATAACGCAATGACAGAAAACGCCTTCGCCAAGACTGCAGCAGTTACATGATAACTTTGACACAGGTAACAAGATCAGAAATGTGAACGAAACCCAAGTGAAACAGAAACGAAAACTACTTACTCATTTGTGTAACTACATACGTTATTTCAATGTTTGTTAAATATTTACTGAACATCTGTCATTTGCTAGGCATTATTCTAAGGGGATGCACCAGTGAACAAAAAAGAATAAACACACTCTCCTGGAACTTAAATTCTAGGAAAGAGAAAGGCAAACTATTAATAAATGTTAAAAATGCTACAGGGACCAGCAGTTAGCATAATGGCTGTGTCTCTGGATTCCTATGTAGTCAACAGCGGTTCAAGTCCCAGATCCAGTGGCTTAAACTCACGCCGGGCGTGTGTGCTTGTGTGCCCAAGACCCCGAGAGGAGAAGGGGTTGCGGCTGCGGCATGGCCATCCCCACTGGGGGGTGATTTCTCGCTTTCTATCTCTCTGTCTCTCTCTGTCTTACTGACGAGCGCACGTGCCCTGTAGAAAAAAAACCTCTCCAAAAAATAATAATAAAAATTTTAAAAATTAAAAATATATATATTCTTTCAGGGCCAGCAGGTAGCAAGGTGCTTAAGGCGCTGGACTCCCACATGGTGCACCGCAATTCAAGTCCCAACCCGGTGGCTTGAAACTCACACCCAATGTATGTGTGTGTATGTCCAAACTTCCAGAAAAAATAGAGGAGAAGGGATTGTGGAGTAGCTATCTCCACTGGGGGATGTTTTCTCATTTTCCCTCTCATGGTCCCATGCTCTCTCTTCTCTCTTTGGCAAGTGCATGTGCCCTATGGCAAAAATCTTAAAAAAAAAAAAAAAAAAAAAAAAAAAAAAGTGGTCTCGCAGAGAAATATAAAGTAGGGAAGGAGAGGAGAAGAGAACAATTTTAAATAAGGGAATTAGGGACAGTCTGAGAAGTCTGAGCAAGGGCCTAAATGAGGTCAGATAGCGTCTGGGAGAAGAGAGACACAGGCAGAGGGAAGGGGAAGATGGTAAGACCGATGAGAACAGGGCTCCTGGTAACAGATCCTGCTGAGCTGTGAGCCTCATTTTGGAGTCCTTGGCTTTGAAATGAAAAGACATCACAGAATTTTAAATAGAGGAGTGACTGACTTTGACTTGTTATAAAGGAATCCCTCTGGCAGCCGCATGGTAAATGCAGTATCTGAGGACATACTCATACTAAAAAAAAATGTTATTCTGTATTTCTATTTGCTGAATCTGGCAACCCTATTTAGGAGCCTCTGCAATAATCTAGGAAAAAGTGGATGGTAGCACAGGCCAATGTGAGAGCAGTGAAGGTAATGAGAAATGATCAGATTCTGGGTGTATTTGCAAGAAATACACCCTGATTTGCTGATTAATTGGCTACAGGTATGAGAGAAAGAGCAAATGGAAAGATAAAGTTGCCGATAAAGATGGGAAAGGTCATGCCTAAAGCAACCTTGGAGGGAAATTCCTTGGAGGGGTATTCCTTTCAATGTGCATACAAGGTATGGAAGTTGGCTGGGCCAGCCAGTGGTGTGGTGTGGTGGTTAAGGTGGCTGGATCCCACACGGCTGACTGCTCAGCATCCTGGAGCTGGCAGCTTGAAAAACACACCAGATGCATGTGCATGCGTGCTCAAAATCCTGAGAACAGAGAAGGAATTGCAGAGAGGTCATACCCCCCCCAGGGCATTCTCACTCCCCCCACCTACCCTGTCGCTTTCTAGTTGGAGCAGGTGCCCTATGGCTTAAAAAACAAAAACAAAAACAAAAACGATATGGGTCTTGTTATATATTGTGTACTTAAAATTTGGTCTTTTGAAAGTTTTCAAAAATGTATGGATCGGCCCAGCAATGGTGACACAAGTGATAAGGCGATGCCGTGCAAGGTTGTGGCTTCCAGGGCAGCCTAAGTTTGGGTCCAGGACCAACCTGGGACAGGTCAATGCCTATAGTCCTAGCTAACTGGGCGCCTGAGGCAAGAGGATCACAGCAGGGCAAGGTCCTGTAGAAAATGCTTCCCTCGGGACCAGCATTTAGCGCAATGGCTATGTCGCTGGACTCCCATCTAGTCGACCGCAGTTCACGTCCTGGACTCGGTGGCTTAAACTCACGCCGGGTGCGTGTGCATGCATGCCCAAGATCCCAAGAGGAGAAAGGAGGAGAAGGGATTGCGTGTGGCCATTCCCCCTGGGGGTTGATTTCTCGCTCTCTATCTCTCTCTCTCTGTCTGGCGAGCACACATGCTCTATAGCAAAAACCTCTCCAAAAAAAAAAAAGAAAAAAAGAAAATGCTTCCCTCTCCCTCCCTTTCTCGTCGTCTCTCTCTCACTCCCTCTAATTTTAAAAAGTACATACTATATTTATGTGATGTGATTTATAATACCAGAAATCTGAAAAACACTCAGAAATTCATTGGTGGGGTCTCATTAGATTCACAAAAAAAGCATCATATTAAAATAATGATGTAACTATCTTGGGACCAGCAGTTAGCGTAATGGCTATGTCGCTGGACTCCGATGTAGTCGACCACGGTTTGAGTCCCGGACCCCGTGGCTTTAAAATCATGCCAGGTGCATGTGCATGCGTGCCCAAGAGCCCAGGAAGAGAACAGAGAAGGGACTGTGGCATGGCCATCTCCCCAGGAGGTAATTTCTCACTTTCCCTCTCACTTTTTGTCTCTCTCCTATTCAGCGAGCACACATACCCTAAGGCAAAAACCTTAAAAAGCAAAAAAAAAAGTTTAGAAGTGGAATAACTTTTACTGGTAAGGTATCCTTTTTTGGGTTGTGAGAAAATAATGTGTTTTCTAATGATGTCACCTTCACTTTGACATCATTACAATCCAAGGATTTATTTTATATTATTTTCACTGTATAGGAAGACAAAAATAGAATTATATGAGGTCAGAATTCCTCTTCTATATTAAATTTGCTTAAGTCTTTTAAAAATATTGGGTTGTCAGGAAAGACATAATGCATTTTTTTAAAGAATTATTTAACTTATTTATTTATTTTAATTTGACCAGAGAGGGAAAG
>NW_006160057.1:2804618-2853987 GCF_000334495.1 Tupaia belangeri chinensis
TGCCCAAGATCCCAAGAGGAGAATGGAGGAGAAGGGATTGAGGCATGGCCATCCTCCCTGGGGGGTGATTTCTCACTTTCTATCTCTCTGTCTCTCTCTTCTGTCTGGCGAACACATGCGCCCTATAGCAAAAACCTCTCAAAAAAAAAAAATGATGTAACTATGTTAATATAATTATATAGAAAATTGTGCAAAATACATTTTAACTTGTTAAGAAACTGAAAGGGGGGGTCAGTAGGTGGTGTAGTGGTTAAGGTGCTGGACTCCCACATGGCTGACTGTGGTTCAAGTCCCAGACTGGCTGCTTGAAACACGCTGGGGGCGTGTACGTGTGTGCCCAAGATCCCAAGAGCAGAATGGAAGAGAAGGGATTGCAATGTGGCCATACCCGCCCCCCCAGGGGGAGGGTGGTTTCTCGCTTTCTATGTCTCTGTCTCGCTCTGTCTCTCCAGTGAGTACACGCACCCTATAGTAAAACATTTTTTAAAAAAGAGAAAGAAACTGGAAATAAATAGGTACCATATAATTCCATCTTTGTTTTAAAAAAAAGTAGTATATGTGTATATTTGCATCGAAAAAGCCCAGAAGACACTACACCAAAATATTAACAAGTTAAATTTCTGTATGATGATATGGTTTTTTGTGTAGTTTTCTTTTCTTTCTTTCTTTTTTTTTTTTTTTTAACTTTTGCTATAGAGTGTGTGTGCTGACCAGGGAGAGACAGAGAGAGAAAGCATCCCCTAAGGGGATGGCCATGCCACAATCCCTTCTCCATTCTTCTTTTGGGATTTTGGGCACCGATGCACATACACCCAGCATGGTTTTCAAGCTGCATGGTCTGGGACTTGAACCACACAGTTCAGCCATGTGGGATCCAGCTGCCCTAACCAACATGCTACCAACTGGCCCTATAGTTTTCTTTATGCTTTCCTCAATTTTTCTGATTTGTTTCATGACTATTACTTTGGCAAAAGGAAAAAGCTTAAAATAATTACTCAGCCATTATAAATGAGAGAAGAAATGACAATATTTAACATAGCATAGTTTACTGTTATTTGACTTAAAAATGCCATCTTGTTTTATTCAGAAACATTTTATTGGGCCCCCATCCAATTCCAAGCATAGTTTCAGGTGTTGGAGAGAAAGCATATACCGTAAATAAAACCCCTCATACCTCAGAGTTTTCATTCTGGGGATGGGGTGGGGTCAAGGAGTTGTCAGTGAATATAGCATGTGGTATAGAGAAAATAAAACAGGGTCTTCTGATAGGGAGTGACTAGGAAAAAGAGCAATAGATAGTGTGGACTTGAAAGGTCTCTGAAGAAGTGATGTTTTAGTTATTTACTTTGTAAAGTCTACTGAGAAATCTCAATTCCTTTTTATTAATTTACTTATTTTTTAATTTTGTTCATTTTATTTATTCATTAATTTATTTTAATTTGACCAGAGAGAGACAGAGAGAGAGTGTGTGTAAGAAAGCAAGCTTCCAGGTCCAGAAGCTATGGTCAGCCATGTGGGAGTATCCAGCGTCTTAACCACCATGCCACCTGCTGGTCCCATTACTTTACCTATTCTTGGTTTTTCTTTTCTTTTTTCATTTTAATTGCCACAGGGTATGAGTGAGAGAGAGAGAACACCCCCCTCCCCAACGTGGCATGGTCATGCCACTATCCTTTCTCCCCCATTTCTCTGTTCTTTCAGGATTTAGGGCATGCACACACATGGACCTGTTGTGTTTTTCAGGCCTCTGGAACCAGGATTCCAACCGTGGTTGTCCCTGTGGGATGTGGCTCCCAATGCCTTGCCCATTTATCCACTGCACCGAGGGGACAACCCAGCCCAGACCTTTTAGTTGACACAGGAAATGTGAGAAGGAATGGCCATCCAAAAAAAAAAGAAAAGAAAAAAACTGGCAGGGTTTTCCAGGCAATGGGAGGCACTGGTGCAAAAACTCTGAGGTAGGAGGGCCAGAACAGCTTAAAATGTTTCCAGAACTTCAAACATAGTAACATTTTCCAAGGAAGCTTCTGAAACATACTGTAACAGCTTCAGGCACCTCCCCTGGAAAGCCTGATTTCATGGCTGTGTGACAGGGCCTGAAAACTTGAATATTTCTCTAGTGTCTGGGTGAGTCTTATCCACAGGATGGTTTGTGTCCCACTGTGCTGGAATGTAGTGAACAAAGAATTGATTGATAGAACAGTATATCTTGAGATTAGAAGGTAGGCTTGAGCAGATGGTGTAGTTATCTTGAGCATAATAAGGAGGTTTTTAGTTTTTTTTTTTTTTTTAATAGGGGAGGAGTTCTTTTGTTTATTTGTTTTGCCAGAGGGTGGGTGTGCTAGCCAGAGATAGAGAAAGAAAAAAAGCGTCAGCCACAATTCCTTCTCCTCCATTTCTTCATCCTTTCAGAGTTTGGGGCACAGGCGCGCACACACCCCTGGTATATTTTTTAAGCCATCAGATCCAGAATTCGAACTGCAGTGAGTCATGTGGGATCCAGCTCCCTTAACCACTAGGCCATAGGGCTGATCCTTTTTTTATTTTTTCAGCCACCTAATTTGTGGTAATTTGTCAGATATTGGTTTGTTATATATTTGGTATGTATGAAAGCCCTGAATATCACTGGTCTAGGGATGGCCTCCTGTTGGTGAGATTTCTCTCCTTTTCTGGTCTTAGTTGTTCTAGATGAGGGGGACTTGGTTTAGGAGAAGAAAAGGCAGCAGAAATTGTGGTTCTTGCCTACCACCTCCAACTGCTTTGTAAAAGGTCTGAGTGTTCTAGCTTCACGTGTGAGAGGAAGGAGGTTGAGGTAAGGGCTAATCATAATTCCATTACCTCACTGGGATGAGGTCACACGCAGGTCCCTTTCTGTTCTTTGGTAACCAAGGTAGAAAGTAAATGTCCATCAGGACAAGGGTTTCTTTCAGAATGTTATAAATGTGACCTTCCCTAAATTCCACAGTTCATCTCATGGGTTTCCTACAAACAAGGAAAACTCGTGACCCTCATGGAGGTGTGTAGGGGTGTCACATAGATAGTTGCCAGGATTTACCTGCTCTGCATTCAGACAGCTGTGCTTTAGGGAGATTTTCTCTCTCTTTTTTCTAATTAAAAAAAAAAAAAGAATTGTGCATTTCATTTTATTTATCATTATATTATTATTATTTTTTTAAATTTTGTTGCAGGGCACATGCACTCAGGAGAGAGAGAAAGAGAGAGAAAAAGTAAGCTGCCAGGCCCGGGATTTGAACTGCAGTTGGCCACATGGGTGTCTAGTACTTTAATCACCATGCCATCTGCTGGTCCTGGGAGGTTTTCTCTTTAGGTGGGTTTGGGTTAGGCAGAGCCCAGCCTCCTTGTGTGGAAATCCTATGGGGGCATTATACTTCATTTCCCTGCAAGCTCGGCCATAGGGGTTCAGGCCTGGGACCCTGGCCCAGCCACGGGCTCCTCCCACCCGGGACATGTGTTGCCTCTTAAAGGAGTGACCTACAGATGCAGGGATGAAGATCCTTAGTGGTGCCTGAGCAGAGGGTATGGAGGCAGTGGCAGTGGTGGTGGCATTTTAATCACATATGTGCAGAATCTTGCAGATTATCTCAGTGTAACTTGGGCCCTGTTTGCTTCCCTTTACGACATGCCCAATTTCTGCTCTTTTTTTTTTTTTTTTTTTTTTTTTTTTTGAGAAATCACCCCCTGGGGATGGAGGTTGCACTGCAATCCCTTCTTCTCCATTCTCCTTTCAGGATCTTGGGTACACACGCACATGACTCTGGCGTGCGTTTAAGCCATCGGGTCCGGGACTTGAACCACAGTCAACTACATGGGAATCCAGTGACATAGCCATTATGCCAGTTGCTGGTCCCCGCTCTCCCCATCTTTACCATAAACAATTTGCTTCTTTAATTAGCCAGAAAGTTAGCCAGACATGTTTTTATTGTTTGTAATCAAGAACATCAACTGGTATAGAGGCTTCAGGTCAGTAAGAGGAATTTCACCAGAGGTTTCCTAGAATAACCACCAACAAAACTAACCTTGGGAGGCCATGTGAGACAGACACTCCTTTCAGATCTGGAAGTCGGAGGACTAGGGGAGAAAGAGAGCATGGGCTTGGTTCTGTGTGTAGTGGCGAAGTCTTGTGCACGGGGAGCTGGATCCCACATGGACACCTGAAGTTTGAATCCTGGCCGTGGAGGTTTGAGAAACACACCCCTGACTGTGCATGCATGCTTCAAACCCTGGCAGGATGGAAAGATGGAAAGGGGTTGGGGTATGACTGGGCCGCATTGGGGGTTCTCTCCCTCTCTCTTTCTCTTGCCTATGCAGGTGTTCATGACCTCTAGTACTTAAAAATAAAAGAACGATCTTTTTCTTTTTTTAATATTCTAGAGGGCACATGCACTCACTGGAAGGAGTGCATTCCCATATGGGGAATGGTCACCCACCATCCCTTCTCCATTTCTCCCTCTTTTAGGGATTTTGCATACACAAGCTCTTGGCATGTTTCTCAAGCTAGCAGGTCTTGGACTCGAACCACACAGTCAGCCATGAGAGATCTAACTGCCTTAATCACCTGATTACTGGCTATCCCTGTAAGTTTCATTTTTAAAAAATTATTTATTTAATTGTATTTATTATTATCATTTTTAATTTGGCCAGAGAAAGATGGGGTGGCGGTAGTGTGAAAGCAAGCCATCAGGTCCAGGACTCAAACCACTGTCAGCCATGTGGGAGTCCAAGAGCCTCAAGCACCACACCACCCGCTGGCCACAAGTTTGACTTTTCACAAGCGTTTTATTTTGAAAGTTTCATGCTATGAAGTAATGCATATAAAAAATCCAAGCAGTGGGGCCAGCAGGTGGCATGGTAGTTGAGGTGCTGGACTCCCACATGTCCAGCCATGGTTCTTTTTTTTTTTAATATATAAAGAATTATTTTTCTTTAACTTTATTTATTATTATTATCATTATTGTTTTCCAGTTTGATCAAAGAGAGACAGAGAGAGAGGAAGTGAGAAAGCAAACCACCAGGTCTGAGACTTGAACTGTGGTCAGCCATGTGGGAGTCCAGCGCCTTTAACCACCATGCCACTTGCCGGCCCCCAGCCATGGTTCTTATCCCAGACCTGGCAGCTTGAAACTCATGCCAGGCATGTGTGAGTGTATGCCCCAAATCCCAGGAGGATAATAGAGAAGAGATTGTGGCATGGCCATCCCCCCTGGGTGTGTGTGTGGAGGGGTGACATCTCACTTTCCCTCTCTCTGTCTCTCTTTGTCTCTCTCCAATGAGCTCATGCATCCTGTGCCAAAAACCTTTCAAAAAATCCAAACAATATAGAATTGTAAAAAAATAAAGGGACAGGTCATTCTGGGTAATTGCTGTGAGGATTAAAAGAAAAGAAAGAAAGAGAAAGCTCCCTCCTTCCACTGGGGGTGCTGAGTCTGGAATACACGACTGTGGGACTGTCCGTGGCCATCCAAGCACTGAGCAGATTGAGAGGAGGTGAGAAAGTGGAAGCGGAAGTGGCCCTTGAGATCTCAGTCTCTGCAGCTCATCTTTTGCCTTTGAGAGCCACTTCAGTGTCCATCCTGTCAGGCGAGGCAATAAACGGCCTCTCTGCTTTCACTCCGAACTGAATGGCGATGACTGATAGAAGCAGGCCGATTGCTTCGTTGGAATCAACAACGAATTTTTACTATACTCTGTGCCGTCATCCTATCCTAACAATCAATTAATCCCTCAAAAAAAAATCATTAACCTCCTAAAGATGTATGCCAGTCATTTTATTGTATAGTCACAAAATAATCCTGGGAATAGACATCAATCTCAACTGGGTGTAGCTTCTGGGAAACATGCATGTTTCCTCCTATGAAATTCAAGGCAGCAAGTATTCAGATTTACTTCATGTCCTCTCGTCTACCATATTCTCTCAAGCGTCCGTAAGAGAGGCTTTGGAGGCATAATGTAAAGCTCTCTCGGTATTCTGTGACATCACTGGCTCCGGAGATTTTAAACCCATTTAAGGAAATAGCACTTTCTGTCATGGCATGTGATGTAGCCTGTGACTACCTCTTACTGCAATCACTCTTTACAGCTTAAAGATCATTTTTCTAGTACAGAAAAAAATGCAAGCGAAATAGGCACTGGATATTTCTGATTTCTTTCGGTGTCAGATCACCTCATACCATATTGTCCCAAGCAATGGGATTATCTCTTTTTCTTCCAGCTCTTAAGATAAAACATTCCAAACACATAATACGTTAAAAAAAAAAAGCCCCTTTTGTTATTAAAGCTCACTGTAGAGTGGGCTACAGACTTCTTGACTTTCTCCTTACATGTCTGAGGTCTTTCTTGCAGTTTCCTTTCTTATATGTACTTCCTTGAAAACCCTGCCTTTTTTTTTATTTTTTTGAGAGGTTTTTGCTATAGGGCACATGCGCTCGCCAGAAAGACAGAGAGAGATAGAGAGACAGAAAACAAGAGAAATCACCCCCTCCCCCTGTGGGGGATGGCCACACCGCAATCCCTTCTCCTCCATTCTCCTCTGGGGATCTTGGTCACGCGCGCACACACTCCTGACCTGAGTTTTAAGCCACCGGGTCCGGGACGCGAACCACAGTCGACTACGTGGGAGTCCAGCGACATAGCCATTACGCTAACTGCTGGTCCCGAAACCCCTGCCTTTTAACATCCTAACTTCAGTTCATATTGTCTTTGTCGGGTGTATGTTTTATTTCTTCCTTATCCAGATCATTGGAGTTTTTAGTTCAGAATCTGATTCTTAGCACCTCCTACTCCTCTGAAATGATATCCCTTTTTATATCTTCAGTATAGGATCACATGTCTTTTTCTATTATCTATTTTTGTTTCGGTTTAAAAAGTAATTCCTGCTTATAGGAGAAAGTTTAGAAGCATCAAGAAAGCACGGCGTGGCAAACCCTGCGGGCTGCCTCTCCATATTCACTACCCCCGTTTTTCCTGGGTCCATCAGGATGTTAGTTGGGCTGTCCAGAAGAAACCCTATGCTTCCTCATCTCCCTTCTACTTGAACATGGCCATGAATATCTTTTGGTCACTGGGATGTGAGCAAAAATAATGTGTCCAGCGTGCAGATTTGTCTTTGAACCTTCCAATACTCCCTTTTCCTGGTTTTGCTAGACAGAACGCAATCACTCACAGATAAGGTGACAAGCCATCTTCAGCCATGCAGACCAGCAGGAAACTCCAGATAAGAGCTGTCTAGCAAAACACGAGGAGCCTGGGTAGCAGGCTGTAGAGACACCATATCAGCTCTGGAATGTTTATGCTCAGGCTGTTACATGGGAAATGCGTTTTGTCTCAAGTCAAGTCACTGCATTTTGGGGTTTCTTTGTCACAGCATTCTCACCCGTATCCCAACTGATAAAACATTTTATTCACCCAACCAGGGTTTATGCCAGTCACAATGCATATTCCATCTGCTCCCAGAGATACTGGATGATGATAATCATTAACTGCAAAATCATGATAATAAGCAAAGCTGCAAAACAGTACCCTGTGTAAAACGGTGTTGAAGACTCCACGATGCGCACATCTTCCAATCCCGGCACCAAGGGACTCGATCAAACTTAACATGGTTTCTCTCACGGCCTAAGGCTGTGTCTGCAGCAGGATCTCAGCCCCCATTAAAATGCCTGCCTGAGAAAGCTCAACGCTGCCAGGAAATGTTGCTATTTGTTCTTGCCAACACCTGATGGCAGATCTCTGACCTCCCTATCTTAAAGCATTGACTACAAAGGTTTTAGAATTGTAAATATGTATCCCTTATAACTCACAAGTTTCTCTAGGACTTGAAAGCCATTCTTCTGAAATGTAATCATCAGGAAGGACAAAGCCCCTGTTTCCCAGTCTCTGCGAGGGGACAGAACCCTAACTTAGATAACTGCCGGCCAGCGCTCACAGCGGGTTTAATCATACTGTTTACACTGACTAACCCTTGTCACTTTCACTTCTCTGACTCCTCCGAGCCCCTGCCCTTCCTCCTCCCTCATTTGCCTTGAGACGGCCAAATCACCTCTATTCAAATTAAAATGGAGCTCAGCTAGATAGTTCCTGAGTAAAATCTCTTCTCACATCTTTAACTAACGTCCAACTGTATTATCTTTGACAGTACTTAGGTTGAACCAGGCAATATAAGGGTTTTGTACGGAGTAGCTTACCTTTCACTAGGTAGGTGCACTAGTATTATTATCCTCATTCAGTTAATAATCAGGTCATTATTATTGTTATTTTATTGCTGGAGGGCATGTGAGCTTGCCAGAGAGAGACAGAGGGAATGACCCAAAGGGATGTAGAAAGCACCCTCCATGGGGAAGCTGCCACAATCCCTTCTTCTCTGTCTCCCTCTTTTTGAGATTTTGGGCATGCATTCACACGTGCCCAGCACGTCTTTTCTTTTCTTTTTAAAGAATTATTTTATTTAACTTTATTTATTTTTAATTTGATCAGAGAGGAACAGAATGAGAGAAAGAGAGAGAGAGGGAGAGAGAGGAAGCAAGCCAGGTCTGGGACTCCATGTGGGAGTCCGGCACCCTTAACCACCATGCCACTTGCTGCCCCCCCCCCCGCCCCCAGCATGTCTTTTAAACCGCTGGGGCGAGGACTTGAACTGTGTGGTTGGCCATCTGGGATCCAGTCGCTTCCACCACCATGCCACTGGCTGGCCTGAGTGAGGCTTTCTGATGTAAGCGCTATTACACTTGTTCTTCCCCCCACAGCAAGACATGCCATGGAGGGATGGAGCTGGAGGGCTGACTCACTGAGCGTGGTACTGCTTTTAGAGACATATGAATAAACAGTTGTGACAGAACAGAAAGAAACAAAGCCGTAGGGGCCAGCAAGTGGCATGGTGGTTAAGTGGCTGAATTCTACATGGCTGCCCATGATTGAGTCTCAGACCTGGGTGGCTTGAAAAACACACTGGGCACGTGTGCATGCATGTCCAAAATCCTGAGAGGATAATAGAGGAGAAGGGATTGTGGTGTGGCTGTACTCCCTGGGGGCTAATTTCTCACTATCCCCCCCCCCTCTGTCTCTCTGGCGAGCCCATTGCCTCTATAGCAAAAAAAAACCCTAAAAACAAAAACAACAGAAAAGCTGCAGAAGGCAACAATTTTTGAGAAAAGCTACAAATAAAGAGGGTGAATGAGCATATCAGACAGGTTATATATACTTATGCAAAGGCTTAGAGTTTTTAAAATTAAATTACATTAAATTTATTTATTATTATTCTTCAATTTGACCAGCGAGACAGACAGACAGACACACACACACACACACACAGAGAGAGAGAGAGAGAGAGAGAGAGAGAGAGAGAGAGAGAGAGGGAGGACGAGTAAGAGAGCAAGCCACCAGGTCCAGGACTTGAACCACAGTCAGCCATGTGGGAGTCCAACACCTTAACCACTACGTCACCTGCTGGCCACATGGCTTGGAGTTCTAAGGAATAAGAAGACGCTCAGTGACAGGTGTAATGAAGTGAAATTATATCAAAATCATAGTTGTGAATGTTTATTTTTTCCCTATTTTTAAAAAATGATTTTTTTTATTCATTTGTTTATTTTAACTTAAGCAGAGAGAGACAGAGACAGAGAGGGGGAAAGTGAGAAAGCAAGCCACCAGGTCCAGGACTCGAACTATGGCCAGCCATGTGGGAGTGTTCAGCACCTCAACCAGCATGCCACCTGCTGGCCCCCTATTTTTTTAAAGAGGTTTTTGTCTTAGGCCATTGCACTCACTGGAGAGAGAGAAAGGCAGAGACAGTGAGAAGGAAAGTGAGAAATTACCCTCCCTGGAAGGATGGCCACACTGCAATCCCTTCTCCTCCATTCTCCCAGAATCCTGGACACACACACACATGTGTCTGGCAAGATTTTTAAGCCACCAGCTTCGAGACTTGAACCGTGGTCAGCCATGTGAAAGTCTAGTGACATAACTGCTACTCCATCTGCTGGCCTGCTAATGTTTATTATTATGTGCTAGCAATTACTTTAAGTGGTTTATATACCTATATTCAATTAATCCTATAAACAACCCTATAAAATAAGTAGTATTACCATTAAGTTCATTTTACAGATGAGGAGACTGAGGCACAAAGGAGTGAAGTCACTTTCCCAAGGTTGCACAATAATAAGTTGTAGAATCTACCTAGTCTGGCTTCAAAGTTCTGTGGAAGACCAGGTCCAATCAGCAGATTAAAAACCACACAGCAAATTAAGCATAGGAAGTTGAATTTAAAAAATTAGTAGTGGGAACCAGCAGTTAGCGTAATGGCTATGTCGCTGGACTCCCATGTAGTCGACCGCGGTTCACGTCCTGGACCTGGTGGCTTAAAACTCACGCCGGGCGCGTGTGCGTGCGTGCCCAAGATCCCGAGAGGAGAATGGAGGAGAAGGGATTGCCGCGTGACCATACCCCCTGAGAGGTGATTTCTCGCTTTCTGTCTCTATGTCTCTGTCTGTCTGGCGAGCGCACGCACCCTACAGTGAAAATCTCTCCAAAAAAAAAAAAAAAATTAGTAGTGAGGGGGCAATAGGTGGCATGGTGGTTAAGGTGCTGGGCTCCCACATGGCCAACCACTAGTAGAGTCCCAGACATGATAGCTTGAAAATCACACCAGGCACATGTGCATTTGTGCCTCAAATCCCAGGAGGAGAGTGGAGGAGAAGGGATTATGGCATGGCCATCCCCCTGGGGAGTGATTTCTCCCTTTACCTCTCACTGTCTCTGTCTCTCTCTCTGGCAAGGGCACGTGCCCTATGGCCCCCAAAAACAAACAAAAAACTTTAAAAAAAAGAATTACTGGGACCAGCAGTTGGCATAATGGGTATGTTGCTGGACTCCCATGTAGTCGACTGTGGTTCGAGTCCTGGATCCGATGGTTTAAACTCATGCCGGGCACGCGTGTGTGTGTGTGTGCCCAAGATCCCGAGAAGAGAATGGAGGAGAAGGGACTGCAGTGTGGCCCTCCCCCGGGAGTTGATTTCTCCCTTTCTGTCTCTCTGTCTCTGTCTTTCTGGCGAGCGCATGTGCCTTATAGCAAAAACCTCTCCAAGAAAAAAAAAAAAAGAAGAAAAAAGTACTAATTAGTAAAAGCACAACTATAAGATATGAGGACACTCTCCTGCTGGGGCTGCGAGAGAGCACCTAAGGAAGGACAGACTTGAGGTGGGCCCAGACCCCTTTGGAGAGGGCGTACGAGTTAGCTGATGGACAGCAGAGAATGCTGCTTTAGCTAGGTTGGGGCTGGTCTGGAGTTGACGAGCAAGCAAGAGGCTACTCTCCAAGGATGATGTGCAGGTGCCCTGGGAGTCTGAGTCTTAAGGCAGCAGGGGCAGAAGGCCTTCAGAGTGCAGGGCCAGCAGGGGGCTGGGGAGAGGAGAGGGCCAGGGAGAACAGGCCACTGCTTAGTGTGTGACCCTGTTGGCCTGACTGCTGCAGATCACCATGAGCATGCTGGAGGAGTATGGGCAGGCGGGTGCCTGCAGGCCTCCCAGAGCTCTGGTTTCTGTGTTGAGAGGCTGAAGAATGGTTATTGCCAGGCTAAAGCTGGAAGGGCACAGGGACTGCATTCTGGCCCTGTGGCTGGAGCAGATTCCGCAGACTGAACTCACGACCACACCCTTAACTCTGGTCTGGTCCCAGAAACTTCAGGAAGCCTCCTCCTCGCCTCCAACATTCTTGGCTGAGAAGGCTAACATGATGCTCACTTTAAAGAAGTGTTTAAGAGAATTCTCTTATTTAGCACAGAGCCTATATTGAATCGTGTGTTCAGAACAGAGCGGCAATACATTGATAGCTGACAGAAGAATTTAAACTCCAAGTTAAGATTTATGGTCTCTGGGACTCCTGAGACTGTATAATCTGACAGTGGGTGGCCTATAAACCACCCTGAGAATTTTCATTTTTATAACAGGAATTATCTTGATCAGCTATGTATGTTTATTGTAAACAGAAACAATTTAGAAGGCATATAAAGTGTAAAGTGAAAGTCCTCCAGACCATTCATTCACCAGAGATAAACATTCACCAGAGATAACAATCTGGTATCTCTTATTCCAGCCTGCCAGCAGGTGAACACATGTGTAATTATTAGGAAAAAAATCCCACGAGGACTCTTTTATTTTTAAATTTGCCATTAGGGCGCATCACCCCCGCCAGAGAAAGAGAGAGAGAGAGAGAGAGAGAGAGAGAGAGAGAACAAGAGAAAGTGATAAAACATCCCCCATGGGGATGATCACGTCACAATTCCTTCTCCATTTCTGCTTTTGTGATTTCGGGCACCACTCACAGCCCCTGTATTTTCCAAACTGCGGGGTCTGGGACTCGAACTGCATAGCCTGCCATGTAGGATCCAGCCGCCTTAACCACATGTTTTTCGCTGGCCCCCATGCAGCGAATTTTTTAAACTTATAACTTTTTTCAGCTAGATCAAGGAACCAATATATCATTCTGAGCCGATAGGTACAAGTCTCCCAATTTAAAAAATCATTGTACAATATGGTGAGATTTGGGGTGCTATTCCCGTCTAAAACTGTCCGGAGGCAGTCATATTTGGAATTGCCTTCCCTCCCTTCTCTGCAGGGCTGCCGCGCACTCCACGCTGAGTGCCCCAGCTTCGATTTCACATACACGCCTTCTCGGATTTCAGCGTCTCGTCTGGTTCCCCACAGCTGACAAACCCAGCTGCGGGTTGGCAAAGTCGCCTCTGGGAGACTCAGACCCAAGCGCCATTCCGGGCTGGCAGTTCACCAACTTCAAGACAAACCCTAACTCCTCTCCCAGGTTGCCTGCTGGCGAGTTCTCTTCTCCCCATGCTGATGGGGTCCCAACCACTGCCACCTCCCCTAGCACCCGGGCCTCGCCGGGGAGACCACGCCGCCAGACCTGCCCCGCCGGGGCTCCACCCATCCACCCTAGCTCCGCCTACTCGAAACACGTGGTTGTCTTCGACTTGGGACCGCCCACCAAAACTCTTGTATAATAGCCTGACTCACCCGGCCCCGGACCCGCCCCCTTGCTCTAGCTCCGCCTTCCCGGAACCTGTACGCCCCACTCTAACCCCGCCCACTCTCGTCCCTCCCACCACGCTGCCGGCCCCGCTTGCCGGGAAGTTGCTCCCCTCGCTCCGCCCAGGCCCCGCCCACCCTGCTCCTGGCTCCGCCGCCCGGAAGCTCCCCTGGCGGCCGTGGGTCCCTTCCACTCGGTCCCGGGCACCCGCGCCGCCTGCTGCACACGGCTCCTTCGTACTCCTGGTCCAGTCAGTCTGCCTCAGGACCCGGCCCTGGCGCTAGCCAACCTGCCATGGAGGGGGACGGCCCTGATGCCGCCGCCCGGTACCAGCCGGCCAGCCCTCCGCGGGACGCCTGCGTCTACAGCAGCTGCTACTGGTGAGGGGGCATCGCAGCTGGGCTCCGCCTCTTCCCGGCCCCCTCGGGGTGCGGCGGGCCTTGACTGGCTGCTGTTACTGTTTGGGGGACTGAAGGAGCAGGAATGGCAGCCTTGTCTCTTGAGTAGAGCGTGGGCAGTTGGATGAGACCGGCAATTCGTCCGATGCATTAAGCCTGCCTGGCGCTTCTCCGCTGAGCATGCTCAACACAGCTCAGTGTTGGGGGTCGAAGAAGGGGAGTTGGAGGTGCAGGGTGGCGCACAGAAAACCTTTGAAAGTTAGTCTCCCAAAGCCTTTGTGGTTTCAGACTGGGATGAAGGTCATTGTAATTTTGTTTTTTGTTTTTGGAGAGGTTTTTGCTATAGGGCACGTGCGCTCGCCAGACAGAGAGAGATAGAGAGACAGAAAGCGAGAAATCACCACCCAGGGGGGGTGGTCACGGCGTAACCCCTTCTCCTCCATTCTCCTCTCGGGATCTTGGGCACACATGCACACGCGCCCGGCGTGAGGTTTTTAAGTCTTCAGGTCCGGGACGCGAACCACAGTCGACTACGTGGGAGTCCAGCGACATAGCCATTACGCTAACTGCTGGTACCGAGGTCATTGTAATTTTGGAAGGGAGCGAAGGCGTGAGAGTTTGAGGGAGCATTCTTAAGGTCACCCAACAATACAGTTGCAGCCAGAAATCCAATCCAGGCCCTCTGGCACAAGCAACCGTGATCTTAACGGTGATGGTGCCATTTTTATAATGGTTATATTTATGCAGTTCTTGCTGTGTGCCAAGTATTGATGTGGGTGATGATTATGTAAATTAAATGAACTTAAACGGAGTCCCACAATAGCCCTAGGAGGTAGGTACTTGGTTATCCCTATTTTAAAGATGAGAACATGGAATCTTAGAGAATGCAAGTAATTTGCCTAAAGTCAGGTAGCTTGTGGGTTAAGGATGAAGATTTACAGGCAGCCTGCCCCTGGAGTCCAGACTTTTGCATCCTTGTCCCAGGCTGCTTCTACCCCTGAAAGACCAGGCCTCTCTTGATCCTTTTCACCCCCCATGCTTGCCCTTTCCTTTTCTGTTAATGACTTCTCCAGCTTCCAGTTCCTGCGTGAGAATCCTCAGGGCCACCTAGAACTACCTCTTCCCCCTGCAACTTAACTAGACCAGCAAGCTTAACATTTGTTCGCTCTGACAGCATGTCAGGCCCAGTGCCAAGTCCTTCCATTCAGATCTGGGAGATATTGTTATTATCCTCATTTTACTAAGAAGAAGACTGAGCCACAGAGAGACTTTTTGCCCAAATCCACACATCTAGCAAGTGGCATTGCTGAAACTGGAAACCCTGTGTGATTCCAGAGTCCACGCCAATTACCTACTGCACTGTGCTTCTGCCTTGCCTCTCCTAAATCCTGTTAGTTCTCATCTCTAAACCTCATTCACTGCTTTATGTATTCAATACATGCTTAAAAGGCACTTGGATCGTGTGATGCATGGTTAGGCACTGGGCATACAGCAGTGAACAAGATTGACAAATTCCCTGGTAAGATCTCATGGTTCTTACATTCTGATGAGGGGACAGCGGACAGAAACAAGTATATCCTGTTTGGATGGTATTAAGTGCTGTGATAAAAAAAAAATAGTAAGGGTTGGGGACTCATACTCTTTTGTGTTAAAGGCTAGATCACTGTTGCACAGAGAGCTCAAGTTATACTAGGATATTTAAGGAAGACATGATTGAGTGATATTTGAACAGAGATAAGAAAAAGAGGGTGAGAGCTCTGTGGATACTGCAGGAAGATCATCGAGGCAGGGAGAACAGCGCGTACAGAGGCTAAAAGAGGGAAATATGTCTTGAGTGTTCTAGAAACAGCAAAGAGGTTGGTACAGTTGGAACAGAGTGATCTGGTGGAAGAATGATAAGAGGTGAATATTTCAGTAGATCTCATTTTAGTTCCCTCACCTATAGGCCAGGTGTTTTAGTCCATTCTTTCTTTCTTTTTTTTTCTTGAGAGATTTTTTTTTTGCTATAGTGGATTTATGCTCAACAGAGAGACAGGGAGACAGAAAGTGAGAAGTCACCCCTGAGAACAGATGTCCATGCCGTAGTGGCTTCTTCTCCAGTCTCCTCTCGGGGATTTTGGGCATGCACACACATGCGACTGGCTGAGTTTTAAGCCACCGGGTCTGGGATTTGAACCATGGTCGACTACATAGGAGTCCAGCAATGTAACTATTATGCCATCCGCTGGTCCCCTAATCCATTCTTTTGATAACAGTAGAAAAACTGAGTCTTCGAGACTCAGAAAGAACAGAGGTTTATTTAGTTCATGATGGTGGAGGCTCATGGTCAAGGGCCACCTCTGGTGAATAACATGGTGTAGGAGACATCTCATGGCAAGAGCATGCATGGCTTATGTTGCTGTGCAATTAGGGGGGCCCCACCTTTCAACAAAACACTTGGATTAAGTCTCCACCTTCTCAACACCATTACGGTGGTTCAGATTCCAGCACATGAATTGTTTGGGACACATTCAAATCATAGTACAAAGTCCTCCTTACCTGGACTGTTCTGGTTGTTTCCAAACCAGCCTCTCTGCCCAGCTTAACCCCATCCAGTCAAGTCTTTAACCTAAGCTGGCTTCCCACTGCCCAAAGCAGTTCTAAATTTGAATGGGCTGGAGAATGACTTAGGAAGCTGTAAAAATGTTGTATGCAGATCTTAGCGTACCACCCATGTCTGGAGCACAGTGGAGGTGTCTGAGGCTGGTCTGTTGATTTCATTTGGAGGAATACAAGCATAGACAATAGAGATTGTCTCCTGACAGGGATAAGGTGTGATGCATGATTCCAGGCACTGGGGATACAGCCGTGTACAACACTGACAAATTCCCAGTTAAGATTTCATGGCTCTTTTTTTTTTTTTTTTAATAAGAATTATTTTATTTATTTATTTATTTACATGAGTTTTGCCAGAGAAAGATGGGGATGGAGGAAGAATATGAAAACAAGCCACCAGGTCCAGGACTCGAACCATGGTTGGCCATGTGGGAATTCTGGGGCCTTAACCACCACGCTACCTGCTGGCCCCATCATGGTTCTTATGTTTTGATGAAGGAAAAGCAGACAGTGCATTTCAGGCTGATTGGCCCAGGGTTTCAAACTGTCGTCACCACGTGGGATCTCACTTCTCTGGAGCAGTGTATTACCACTGCACCACAGAGTCAGACCTAATTTTCTTTTTTTCTTTGTGTAACATCACACATGTTTGAAAAATACATAATGCGTGTTCAAGTATTCCTCCTGCCAATAGTGTTTGTGGTACCTGTGGATTCATCTACTCTGTGTTAACTCAAAGCTCATCTTTAGGAAGGCGAGAGGGGGACAGATAAGGAGAAATAGTGATCTTTACCTCTTCTGTCTTCCATTCTATCTTCCATATAATAATGGACCTGATTTGTGCTTTTTTCTCCTTTTAGCTTTTTTGGTATAGGGCAAAAATAGCTTTTTTGGTATATACTCTCAACAGAGAGCAAGAGTGAGAGCGAGAGCGAGAGCGAGAGAGAGAGAGAAAGCACCCCTCGGTGGGGATGGCCATGCCGCAGTCCCTTCTCCATTCTCCTCAGGATTTTGGGTACGCACACACACGCACCTCTTGTGTTTTTCAAGCCACTGGTTCCAGACCTTGAACTGCACAGTTGGCCATGTACGATCTACCTGCCTCAACCACCAATGCCATGTGGCTGTCACCCTCTTTTGTGCTTTCTGTCTGCATCTTTTAAAGTCTGCAGCGATGCTTGCTACATATGAATCTGTATTTCTCCACTCATGGTCTTTAAGCTGTAATTTGCCATTGTATTTCCTAAGCACTTGGGGGTGGGGTCTTGAAGATGTCTGCGGTAAACCCGCCAAAATTTCTATAGGGCAGACAAACATCTTCTCAAAACTTGGCCTTAGAACATTGAGACTACAGTTTTTATCTACTATGTGCTGCGTGTTACAGTGAAAGGGTAAGTTTTTCTTACTCCACAGTGTATGTGATAGTGAGGTCATCAGTAGTCATCTCCCATTGTTACCACCACCACCACTTTTCCTTGCAATTTCTTAGCTATTTTAGAAGAAAACAAAACTGTCGGAGGGTCAGCTGGTGGTGTGGTGGTGAAGGTGGCTGGATCCTACATGGCTAAGCACAGTTCGAGCCCCAACATGGTGCCTTGCTGGTGTGTGTGTGAGCATGCCCCACATCCTGAAAGAAAGGAGGAGAAGGGATTGCAGTATGGCCATTTCCCCTCAGAGGTATTTTCTCTCTTCTTTCTTTCTCTCTCTCTGGTGAGTGTACATGCCCTGTAGCAAATAGTAAAAAACATGTAGAAGAAAAATACAGACATTTAAGTTCAGTATTTCTTAAATATTTTGCTCTAGGGTGTGTGTACTCAGGAAAGAGACTGCAGGCAGGGGGAGGGAAAAAGCATTCCCCAGGGAGAATGGCCACACCACAATCCCCTCTCTTCCAGGCTCCTCTCAGGAGTTGGGCACACATGGACATGCACAGACTGCTGCATCTGAGACTCAGACCGTGCCATCGGCCATGTGGGATATGGCTCTTTTAATCACCATACCACCATTGGCGCTAAGTTCAGTATTTTAAGTCTAGCCACATAGATTATGTTAGACCAGGCTTAGAGTGTTCATTTCTGTAAAATGATGACAATCCTCAGTGCTATTTGTGTCGTGCTTCATTTTCACATAGTGTGTAGGTGACCGGCGGTTAGGCCTTGATAGACTGAGACGCATTCTGTGAGCCGAGATTGGTGGAGCTCGTTTTAAATGAAGGTGCCGTGTGGCTCATTAGAAAAACCCAGGTGCCCAGAGGCTGAGCTGTGAGTACTGCCAGCGGTGGCCGTGGTAGCCTGTGTCTGGGAGTACTCCTCAGTCTGAACCACAGACATTGCTTTACTTCAGTGGGAGCCGACCACTCCTTCAAAAGCGAATTGCCTGTCAAAAAGAAGATTTATCTGGGGCAGAGGTAGAAGGAGATGGATTTCAGCTGAGGATGAGGAAGAACTTTTTAAAATCAGGACCTTCTCCTTACTAGAGTGGCTTGGGGAATTAGTATTAGAATTCCCAGATCTGTTATAAATACCCAGCCAGGAACCCTCCTACTCAAACACCATCATGGCTTGTTTGTATGGGGCGCAAGGAACCAGTGTTAACTAAGATGCCTTTTTTTTTTAGAATTATTTGATTTAACTTTACTTATTTATTTATTTATTTTTAATTTGACCAGAGAGGGACAGTGTGCAAGAGAGAGAGAGAGAGAGCGCGTGTGCGCAAGCCACCAGGTCCGGGACTTGAACCGTGGTCGGCCATGTGGGAGTCCGGTGCCCTTAACCACCACACCACCTGCCCGTCCCAACTAAGATGTCTTGAGTGTGTGCAATATGATATGAATATGTTCATTTCTTAGATCAGAAAAGCAAGATGTTCGGAGTTTCTACATAAGTGGCTGGGTTCGAATTCCAGCTGTATCGCAAGTCCTTGGACCCACAGCTTATAAAATATTGAGATAGCATTTTACGCGTTACACAATGTTTCCCTATGCCAGTTCTGCTACAGGAGGTTGTGAGTCCTGAGTCTGAAGGGCTGTCGCCCAGTATAGGTGGGATAGCAGCTTGTTGAGGATGATTCAGAGGAGATTCTGATGTTAGCCAGTTGTTGGAGGAGCTGGTATTTACAGTCTCTTCTGACTTTATGTCATCATCAGTCTTTTGTTCAAATTTGAAAAACTTAGAACGTTCTCTCTTAATTATTTTGATTAAACAATTATTTTATTGCAGTGAAGAAAATATTTGGAAGCTCTGTGAATACATCAAAAATCACGACCAGTATCCTTTGGAAGAGTGTTATGCTGTCTTCATATCTAACGAGAAGAAGATGGTAGGTTGGTGAGTGATTGCAGAAAGCAAACAGAAGATTTTGGGTGATGTTATAAACTAAATGTAGCATGGGTTTTGTACTGTTCTAAAATGTACTGTATAAAATATAGCATTGTAAAGTTTGTTTTTAAGTTATTTTTTCCTGATAGTTGAGTTAGAAGGATTTAGTGTAGGTAAGGAAGTATGTGATGGTATGTTTAGACATATTAAGTCACTCTTCTTTAGGTATTAATTTAGAGCTTCGTCTTTGCTTTTTAAAATTTGCTCGCGGGTACATCTCATGAGAGAGAGAGACAAAAAAGGGAAATAGAGCAAGCACCCCTCATGGGGAATGGTCATGCCACAGTCCTGTCTCCTTGTCTCCCTCCTTTGAGGATTTGAGCCTACACACACATGCCCTTAGTGTGCTTTTCAAACCACTGGATCTGGGACTTGAAACGCATAGTCGCCCATGTGGGACCCAGCTTCCTTAACACTTAAAAAAAATTATTTATTATTATTATTTAATTTGACCAGAGAGACAGACACACAGGGAGAAAGGGAATGTGAGAAAGCAAGCCACCAGGTCTGGGACTTGAACTGCAGTTGGCAACGTGGGAGTCCAGTGCCCCAGCCACCATGCCACCTGCCTGTCCTAGCTCCCTTAACTTTTAAAATTGCTTAGGTTAGAGTCACATACTCAGGTTTGAAATAGACTTTTGTCTCTGGAGTTTAAATAGAACCACAGTAAACTTCTATGGTATATTAGAAAAAGTAAGCTCCTTATGTTTTGTAAAGCATCATCTCATTTAATCCTAATGGAAGCCCAATGGAATTTCGCAAGGTTTGGACCACTTTCTTCATTTTGTAGATAAATAAAGACTCAGGGAGATCTCATGAATAACTAAGTGGGAAAGCAAGACGAGAACTTCCAGATCCCTTTCCACTCTTCAAAGAACATCATACAATTAACTTATGTAATAAGGATACTTTAATCACCTAGTGATTAAAGGAGCCAGAGTTCACGTGACTGACCATAGTTCAATTCTGGCCCTGGTGGCTTGAAAAACATGCTGGATCCATGAGTGTGCCTGCCCAAAAGTTTTGGAAAATGGAGAAAAAGGGATTGTAGTGTGACCATATCCCACTGGGGGACACTTTCTCTCTGTCTTTCTCTAGGAAGTGCACGTGCTCTCTGGCAATTAAAAAAAAAGTAAAGATATTCACAAGGATTTGACTTTTTACTCATTCATTCTTTCACCATGTTTATTAGTTGCTTAGAAACAATTTCATTTTTCATTTGTGTATTGCTATAAAGAATTTAGCAGAGGTTTAATTCAGGGTGTGGCTTATACAATGTATTGTACTTTGTAGATACCTATCTGGAAACAGCAGGCGAGACCTGGCAATGGACCTGTGATCTGGGTAAGAAAGGCAGTGCAGAGAGCCCCTGGTGTGGTGCTCCTTGTTATCCTGAGTGGTCTGTATGTTTTGGTAAAGCTGAATGACAAGCTGGTTTGTTCTAGATCTTTCAGGTGCATATTCCCACATGGCATACGGCTGCTGAGATGTTAATTGGCCTAAAGTAGAAGCGCTAAAGGCATATTTTCTTTTAACTTTTTATTTATTTATTTATTTTAGATTTTTGCCACAGGGTACATGTGCTCACTGGAGAAAGAGAGAGCTGAAAAGTGAGAAATAACCCTCCGAGGGGATAGCCATGCTGCAATCCTTTCTTCGCCATTCTTGGGGGATGCGTGCATGCTCCCGATGTGTTTTTCAAGCCCCTGGGTCTGGGACTCAAACTGTTGAGTCAGTCATGTGGGATCCAATGCCTTAACCACCATGCCATCTGCTGGCCCTTTCTTTTAATGTTTTACATCTATTTTTTATTTTTAAAAGTTTGCCAGAGGACACATGGGGTCGAGTAGAGAGATGAGAAAGTTCTCTCTATGGGGAGTGGTCACACCACAATCTCTTTTCTTCCGTCTTTCACGCCTCTCGGGATTTTAGACATTGCGTGCACATGTGCCTGTTGTATTTCTCAAGCCACTAGGTCTGGACTCTAAGCATACAGTCAGTCATGGGGGATCCAGCGGCCTTAACCCCCAGTCCATGGAGCCAGCCGAGGAATGATCTTAAATGACCAGTATGGTAGATATAGTTGTGACCTCTTAGATTCTTTTTTTTTTTTTTTTAATAATTATTTTATTTAATTTTATTTATTTTAATTTGACCAGAGGGACAGAATGAGATAGAAATAGAGATAGAGATAGATAGAGAGAAATAGAAAGCAAGCCACCAGGTCCAGGACTCAAACCATGGTCGGCCATGTGGGAGTCCAGTGCCCTTAACTACCACACTACCTGCTGGCCCTGTGACCTCTTAGATCCTTATCCATTTAGCAATAGAACAGACTTTAGCAACATTTCATCCAGATGCATATTAAAATTATCTGGAGAGAGGTTGACAGGTGACATGGTGGTTAAAGGCACTGGATTCCCACATGGCTGACCACGGTTTGAGTTCCAGACCTGGCAGCTTGGTTTCTCACTTTCCCTTTCTCTCTCTTTCTTTCTCTGTCTGGTCAAATTGAAAAATAATAACAACAAATGGAATTAAATAAATAAATCTTTAAAAATGTTATCTGGAGAATGTGTTAAAAATACAGATTTTAATTTAGTAGATTCAGAGAGGGGTTTACTATTTTAAAATTTTCTTTCTTTGTAAAATTTGGGGACCAGTAGTTAGCATAAAAGTTGCTGGGCTGGACTCCCATGTAGTCGACTGCGATTCGAGTCCTGGACCCAGTGGTTTAAACTCATGTGGGGCACGTGTGTGTGTACATGCCCAAGATCCTGAGAAGAAAATGGAGGAGAAGGGATTGCAATGTGGCCATCCCCCCGGGGGGGATTTCTCGCTTTCTGTCTCTCTGTCTGTCTCTATCTTTCTGGCAAGGGCATACACCCTGTAGCAAAAACCTTTCCCCCAAAAAATTTGCCTGAGGATGTGCATGCTCACCAGAGAGATGGAGGAGGGGGTGGGCAAGAGGGGAGAGTGAGAAAGCACCTCCCATGGGGAATGGTCACATCACAATCTCTTCTCCTTTCTCTGTCCTTTCAGGATCTGGGGTATGCACACTCACACATGCCCAGCATGTTTTTTAAGCTGCCAGGTTTGGGACTCACATGGCATAGTCAGCCAGGTGGGATCTAGCTGCTTTCATCGGCTAGATCCATGCCACAGGACTGACTCAGATTTAACAAACTCCCAGGTAAACATGACTAGCATGTAAAAAACATGAATCTATACCAAACCCTTCATTTTTCAGGTCAAGAAATAAATCCAGAAAGGCAAAGTGAGTAGTAGTTCAAGGTTATGTATGGGTCTACAGTAGAAAGGGTCTCATACCTGAGTCCTGTCTGGTACACATCTGTGTATCCCTTTAATCTGTCCCACTTAAGAATGGAATTGCTGGAACCTGCAGATGGCATAATGGTTACCTCACTGGACTCCCACATAGTGACTTTGGTTCAGGTCCTGGACCTGGCGGCTTAAAACTCATGCAGGGTGTATGGGTGTGTGCATGCCCAAAGTCCCAAGTGGAGAAGGGATTGCGGTATGGCCATCCTCCCGTGGAGTGATTTCTTACTTTCTGTCTCTCTCTCTGTCTCTCTAGTGAGCACATGTGCCCTATTGCAAAAATCTCTCAAAAAAAAAAAAAAAAGAATGCAATTGCTGGGACTAGCAGATGGCATAATGCATAATGGTTACATTGCTGGACTCCCATGTAGTTTACTGCAGTTCAAGTCCCAGACCAGTGTCTTAAAACTCATGCCAGATGTATGTGTGTACATCCCCAAGATCCCGAGAGGAGAATGGAGGAGAAGGGATTGTACTGTGGTCATCCTCCCAGGGGGTGATTTCTTGCTTTCTTTCTCTCTGGTGAGTGCACCCTATAACAAAAATCTCTCTCTAAAAAAAAAAAGAATGGAATTGCTTGTTAGTAAACATGAAGATAAAGTGAAAGAAGACCTCCATTAATGCTAACAATAACAAACTTCTAGTTTCTGGATCCTTAAAATTATTTTGGGCCCAGCATAGATGGCACAGCCCATAGTGCACTGAACTGCAGTGTGTGAAGCCACGTGGTTGGCCTAAAAGCACTTTGGGTTTTGGGTTTCCAACATCCTGAGGAGCTGGAGTGCTTGGCAGAGGGGATTGCTGTGTGATGAAACCCTGTCAGGGGTGTCTTGTCTCTTTCTAACTAGCACATGTGCACGTGTGCTAGTTATCTAAAGTAAGTCATTTCAGTTGGCTTCGTTCTCTCATTTTACATACATTATCAGGTGCCGTTCAGATGGCAGGCACAACGGTCTTATTTTCTTCACCCGCAGATAGTCTGCTGTTCTCACCATAAAGCCTAAACCCAGCAGGCTCTGGAGCCAGGTGGACTGTGTTTAAGTCCCAGTCCTCCCCTTGGTTGGCTGTGTGACCTAGACAAGCTGTCTCTTCAGTGTTCCCCTTTGACCGATTGGCCAGTGAGGCTGTGTGCCGTGAGATAACGTATTTAGGATAAGATATCTTCCGTGAGATAACACAGAGGAAGCGTTATCCTGCTGTCTGGGGTGTCTGAAGTGTTGGCCCTCACTGTTAGCAGTGCTGCATAAGCCTGTTGTCCACCGGCTCTCTGCCCTCTCCACTCAGCTGATTTTGAGTTGTGGTCTTGCTCCTGGTCTTAGGGAAACTGCAGGGAAAGGATCTGTGGTCATGGCCTCTTGACAGAACGTCTCCTGGCCCCTCAGGGTGGGGAATATTACAGGAAGCCTCCTCACACCCTCTGGCAGGTTTATCTTTGCCTCACCGCTGTCCTGTAGGACATGGGTCGTTCTCACTGAGTGGGTAGAGATACCAGATGCCAAGGAGCAGATCTAGGCAGCCAGGCCTTTCCTGGCCCTGCTGAATCTTTTCCTGGCAACCAGGCAAACACTGAGCCAGCTCAGACAATGAGGCTAATGCTCACAAATGCATTCCTTGCCCACATCCGTGCTGTGAGGGCAGTTCCAGGGGGAGGTCTGCTTTCCCTCTCAAGGCCATCAGCCATCTGGTATGTGGGATATGGACCTGAACTAACTAGAAGGCAGTAGATAGTCATCATTTATGCCTTTTTGCAAGTTATATCTTTGGGCAAGAGTCAACATAAATCTATGTTTCAATGAATCCCTCCTTGGCAGTTGGGTCCCTTCCTCTTCACTTCTTTATAGACTTTTAATTTTTTTGATTTTTAAATAATTATTCAATTTTATTTATGATTATCATTATTTTTAATTTACCTTAGGGCACGCACACTCACCAGAAGGGAGACAGAGAGAGAGACAGAGAAAGTGAGAAAGCAAGCCACCAGGTCCAAGACTCAAACCATGGTCTGCCATGTGGGAGTCCAGGGCCTTAACCACCACACCACCTGCTGGCCCCCTTGGTTGACTTTTGAAAAGTCTGAGCATGTACGTGGTAATTCTTCCAGTAACATGATGGGGCAGACATTCCAGTCATCACCATTTTATAGAAGTGTAAACTGAGGCGGGGCAGTGGACAGAATGAGATTCGAGCCAGGTGCCTACCTGCTCTCCGCCTCCTCTGTCCTCTCTCTGTCACGCTCTACTGCCGTCATTCACTCGGATGTCTCACGCACTTCTCTGGCAACTCCTTGAGGACAAGGACTTACCTTTCTGTCTACAGTTTTCAGCACAGTATATCACAAACAGCAGGGGGGAGATACTCCAAAAATTTGTAGTGTGAGTTAGAAGGCATTAGGAGAGAAACAGATTTTTGGATAAGGTAGATATTTGTTCTGTCAGGGAGTGGGAGAGGATCAGAAACATTTCTGGGGGTGAAAGGCTTTAAGCTGGAGCTGGTGTGCTGGAGAGAGGTGGAAAAGGTTGCTGCAGTGTGGAGGGAGGTAACGTGAGCTGCCCCGAGGAACTCCTAGCTCTTTTGTCATCAGGGGAGGAAGCATAAGGGAGTCCATGAATAAGTGTCCATTTCTGCCCTACTAAGACAGAGAGGGAGTGAAGGGTGTACTCAGGCTCTGATGGTACCACATTTCTTGTTTTCTTTTTTTAACTTTTTTAGTTTTCTTAAAGGGTGCATGTGCTTGAGAGAGAGAGAGAGAGAGAGGGAGAAAGAATATGAGAAAATGAGATATCACCCTCTGGTGTAATGGCCATGCCACAGTCCCTTCTCTTCTAGTCCTGTCTTGGGATTTGGGGCATGCATGCACACCTTCCTGGCATGATTTTTGAGTTGCTGGGTTCAGGACTCAAACCACACAGTTGGCCGTGTGGTATCCAGCCACCTTAACTCCATGCCACCTGCTGGCCTGATACCACATTTCTAGTCTCAGTAACCTTTCTTACGTCACAAGGTTTTTTCAGGCCTCAGAGGGAATAATGCTTGAGAAAGTGCTTTGTATATTCTAAAGTACTGTAGAAATGCAAGATGGTGGGGGCCAGCAGGTGGTGTGGAGGTTAGAGTGTCTGGATCCCACATGGCCAACTGAGCGGTTCGAATCCTGAACCTGGCAACCTGAAAAACATGCTAGGACTGTGTTCATGCATGCCCCAAATTGTAAGAGAATGAAGAAGGGTTTGCTGCATGACCGTTCCCTATCCCCCCAGGGGGCGTGATTTTTCACTTTCCATCTCTCTCTTTCCATTGAACTCAGACACTCTATAGCAAAATAAAAAAAATAAAAAAAAAAAAAAAAAAGGAAATGCGGGGACCAGCAGGTGGTGTGGTGGTTAAGGAGCTGGACATTCCCATTTAGCCAACGATGATTCAAGTCCTGGACCTGGTGGCTTGCTTTCTCACTTTCTCTCTCTCTCTCTCTCTGGTCAAAATAAAATAAATGAATAAATAAAATTAAAAGAAAAAGGAAATGCAAGATGGTATACTAATGTTACCAGATTGTGTTTTATTCCGTAGTGCTCTTCTCCATGAGATCATTTTTCTTTCTGAGGAATTCCAAGCACCAGACTGCATTCCTATCCCCGATAACCTCCCCGAAGGCCCTTTCAGTCCTTAGCCGGTGCTAGGCAGTGCCTCACATCTGTGAGTGAGCGTGAGAACCGACATCCACACTGCGATGGACTGCGCTTTGGGGAGAAAGATCTTTGACTTTCCTTAGTGGCGGATTCGAGCTTGGCTGACTTCTCTTAAAATATATATCTTTTACCAAAAAACTATGAAAATCTTTAAAAAAACATTGAAAAGAATGTAAAAAAGTAGAAGTATATCCCATTTTTAAAAAATTAGGTTTATCCCTAGGTATCTTATACATTTTGTGGCTATGGTAAAAGGGATTCCTTTTTTCAGCTCTGTATCATTCAATTTGTTGTTCATATATAGAAATACTACCGATTTTTGAATGTTAATCCTGTTTCCTGCCACATAACTGTATTCATTTATTACTTCAAGAAGTTTTTTCACAGAAATCTTTGGGTCTTCTAAGTATACCAACATGTCATCTGCGAATAAAGATTTTTTCCTTTTTTTTTTTTTTTTTTAGAGGTTTTTGCCATAGGGCGCGTGCGCTCGCCAGACAGACAGAGAGAGAGAAAGCGAGAAATCACCCCCCAGCGGGGGTGGTCATGCTGCAATCCCTTCTCCTCCATTCTCCTCTCGGGATCTTGGGCACACATGCACACGTGCCTGGCATGAGTTTTAAGCCACCGGGTCCGGGACGTGAACTGCGGTTGACTATGTGGGAGTCCAGCGACATAGCCATTATGCTAATTGCTGGTCCCCGAGATATTTTCTTTTTTTTTTTTTAAAGTGTTTTTTAAATTATTTTATTTTATTTTATTCATTCATTTATTTTAATTCAACCAGACACACACACACACACACACACACAAACACACACACACAGAAAGTGAGAAAGCAAGCTGCCAGGTCTGAGACTTGAACTGTAGTCAGCCACGTGAGAGTATCCAGCGTCTTAACCACCATGCCATCTACTGGTCCCTGAATAAAGATATTTTCAACTCTTAAAAAATATATTTTTTTTCCTCTTAGTTACAAAAGTAGTATATAACTAGGAATTGAAGTCTTCCTTCCCCTGTCTAGGCTGACCTCAGTCCCCTTTGTTAGTAGCTTGGTGGAGGATGTCCCTACAGCCTTTTTTTCTCAGCATTCACGTGTGTGCATCTATACTTCCGAATGCCACGTGTCCTTACATTCACAGCTTCGACAAAAGAATATGGATGGTGTCCAGATTCTCCAGTTTGCTTTTCCTCTCCATCTGTGTAACATGGACTTTTTTTTTTCTTCTTTACCAAATAAGTGCACCTATTTCTTTTTAGTGGCTGTATAACATTCCTTTATGTGACTGTATTATAGTTTATGAGAGAAAGCACCTTTCCCCTTTCATGCTTATTTCTAATTTTCATTACTATTACTTGTAACAGTGTTTTTGGAGGGGATTAAAAAAAAAAAAGGGGACCGGCCCAGCCAATGGTGTGGTGGTTAAGGCAGCTGGATTTCATATGGCCAGCTCTGCAGTTTCATGCCTCAGCAGCTTGAAAAACACACTAGGAGGGTCAGCAGGTGACATGGTGGTTAAGACGCTGGACTCTCCTCTGACTGATCATGATGGGGCTATCCCTCGGGAGCGGGGAGGGTGCTTTTTTACATTCTCTCTCTCTCTCTCTCTCTCTCTCTCTCTCTTTTGCAAGCACATGCACATGTTAGCAAATTTTTTTAAAAAGTTAAAATAATGGAAATGCTTATTATGAATAAAACTATGCATTGGTTTAAAACAATTTTTGCAGGAAGATAAACTTACAGGTTTTCCATGAACTTTATATATTTATTACCAGAGGTCATGTAAAAAAAAAGAGAAAGCACCTCCCAGTGGGCTGTAGTCATGTCACAATCCTTTTTTCTCCATTTTTCAATGCTGTTAGAGTTTTGGGAATGCATGTACATGTGCCCAGCTTGTTTTTAAGCTACTGAGGCTAAGGTTTGAACCATGATTGGCCACGTGGGATCTGGCTCCTTATACATAGGGCTAGGGCTTAACTGCTGAGCTGCAGGGTCAGCCCTCCTTGGACTTTTTGGAATCTCTTATATGCCTTTACATGCTCGTGGCCATTTCTCTGTAAGAAAATAGATTCTCAGAGGTAAAATTGCTGTGTCAAGGTTGTGTGTTTACTGTATATGAATATGATTATTTACATAATAGTTTCCCTGTCACTGGACGTTTAGTTTGTCTTCAGGATTTCATGTGTGTTTTATTTTATTTCGCTATTATAAGGAGGGCTATATTCTGATTTTTAAAAAAAATTTTTAGATTTTTGTCATAGGGCACATATGTGTACTTGAGAGAGACAGAGACAGAAAGAAAGTGAAAAATCACTCCCCGTTCCTAGTGGAGATGGCCATGCCTCAATTTCTTCTCCATTTTCTTGGGACTTGGTGCATGCATACACATGCACCCAGTGTAATTTTTAAGCTACTGGGTCCAGGACTCGAACCATGGTCAGCCATCTGGGAATCCAGTGCCTTAACCACACACCCGCTGCTGGCCCCAGTGCAGTATGTTTTTGGGATGATATATGTGCATTAACACTGTAACCTTGAATTCTGCATCCTACAGTAACTTGGTTAACTTCAGCAACTTTACTTCTAGGATTACCATGTTGTTTTGCTTCATGTGTCAAGTGGAGGCCAGAGCTTCATTTATGATCTTGACACCGTCTTGCCATTTCCCTGCCCCTTTGACACTTACGTTGAAGAAGCGTTTAAGTCTGAGGATGAAATTCATCCCCAGTTTAGGAGGTGAGGAAATTCAGGATGGACTTACTTTCTGAAGTAAGACTTGGATGGTTATGCAGAGGTGGATTTTTGTTTGCTTATTTGTTTTTGGCATCTGTTTTGTAAAGATCATTTGACTTGGATCACCAAGGAGATTCAAAGATTCTGAATGTTTAGAAAGCTTTAAAGGTCATCTATCATGTAAAATGTTGGCCATTTATATAAAAAAAAAAAAGATGTGTAATAGAGACCAGCCAATGGCGTGGTGGTTAAGGCGCTGGGTTCCCACATGGCTGACTACAGTTTGAGTCCTGGACCTGGTGGCTTTAAAATCATGCCAGGTGTTTGTGCATGTGTGCCTAAAATCCTGAGAGAAGAAGGGAGAAGAAGGGGTTGTGGCATGGCCATACCCCCTGGGAGGTGATTTCTCACTTTCCCTTTTTCTGTCTCTCTGTCTTTCTTCAGTGAGCACATGCACCCTATGGCAAAAGCCTAAAAAAAAAAAAAATTGTGTGACGAGATCTCAAATATTTTCTGTCAAGTGTTTTGAGGATTTCTATGAATAGTATGTTGCTTGGGTGTGGGGGTAGGGATGCTTCATGCTACCAAATCAAAGTGGCTGTGATGGGAGCACTAGAAAATCATGCCCTTTGCCCCAGGATGCAATGAAATAAATAGAGACAGCCAGCTCTATTTCAGTGCCTTGGTAGTTTTGTGTTTTCAGTTGATAATTTTCCATGACTATTTCAATATGTTATAAAGTGCTGTTATTCCTGTGTATTACTAATAGTACAAAGATGCATGAGTAACTTTGTGCATGTCACAGAAATGAATCCAAAAAACACGGAGTGAGAATTTGAAGTGACATTTCCCTAATAGAAGTGTATGTTGGTTTATCTGCAGGAAGTTTAGAGCAATCCGAGCAGATTTATATTTGAAGAACTTTGCTTCTGACCGGTCTCACATGAAAGACTCCAGTGGAAACTGGAGAGAACCTCCTCCACCATATCCCTGCATTGAAACTGGAGGTGAGCCAAGGACGTCTTCCCAGAGGGGTTTCTAGTTGATCCTTGTATAGATCAGCATTTCCCCTTAACCAACAACAGAAATTGGGTTGTTCTTCGGCTAAAGCTCCGAGTGGTAGGAAGAAGCAGAACTCGTTTGGTCTGTTACTAGATTGAGAAGTGGGTGTACAGAGAGCAGGACCGGAAGACACAGAGCTTGGGGGGGGCAGCAGGTGGTGCGGTGGTCAGGGTGCTGGGTTCCCACATGTCCACCTGCAGTTTGAGTCTCAGACCTGGTGGCTTGAGAATCACACCGGGCACACCTGCTTGTGTGTCCACAATCCCAGGAAGAGAAGAGAAGAAAAGGGATTGCGGTGTGGTCATTTTCCCTGCGGGAAGGGGCGTTTCATACATTCCTTCTTTCTGTCTCTCTCCTGTGAGTGCACATGCCCTATAAAAACACCTGAAAATAAATAAAGAAAGAAACTTTAAAAAAAAGGGGTGGGGGGCTTGTGGGAGAGAAGGATGTTAAGGAGCAGAACCATGTCACTTGGAAACTGCCAGATTATTGAATGTACCTACCCTGTGACACTGAGCACTGGAAGGGCTACATGCTTGTGTCATTTAACAGTGGAACTGCTAGTACTTCGTCACAGTAGGGTTTCATTTACGGTGACAGAAATCCCCAGTGCACCCTCATGTGTGAAATGTCATTTTACTGACTGTGTAGTAAAATCCGCATTGGAGGAGGTGCGAGCTTGCAGGTTTTACTGGACCACTCATCTCATTTATGTGCTTTCAGGCCTCAGTCCAAGTGACTATTTCCTGAGATCCAAGAAGACGAAGAGTTCTCCACCCTGTTACTGTTGTCTGGCATTCATACGAGTTTGAAATGTTATTTATGATTATAAGTAATTTACAGTCTTTCCTTGTATTGGTGAGGTCATCCCAACACGTGGCTAATCCAGCAGTGTGAAGGTGTTCTGGAAGCTATGTAGCATGCCAGAAAACAGTTCCGCAGGGAAGAAAGTAAAAAAATACATTTTACATATTCAAAGTGAGTCAACACTAAAGGAGGATTTAAACTTTGATTTTGGAGGCTCTCTGTGAAAAGTTACTATGATTTTATTTATTTATTGTTTAAGAGAGATTTTTTTTGCTATAGGGAGCATGTACTTGCCAGAGAGACAGAAAGCGAGAAATCATCCCCCTGCCCAGGGGGTATGGCTACACCTCAATCCCTTCTCCTCCATTGTTCTTTCGGGATTATGGGCAGGCATGCACACGTGTCTAGCGTGAGTTTCAAGCTACCAGGTCTGGGACTCACACCATGGTCACCTAGGTGGGAATACGGCAATGTAACCGTTACACCTTCACACTGCTGGATTAGTCACATGTTGGGATGACCTCACCAATACAAGGAAAGGCTGTAAATTACTATAATCATAAATAACATTTCAAACTCGTATGAATGCCAGACAACAGTAACAGGGTGGAGAATCCTTTGTCTTCTTGGATCTCAGGAAATAGTCACTTGGACTGAGGCCTGAAAGCACATAAATGAGATGAGTGGTCCAATAAAATGTGCAAGCTCGCACTTTCTTCAACGCGGATTTTATTACACAGTCAGTAAAATGACATTTCACACATGAGGATGCACTGGGGATTTTTGTCACCATAAATGAAACCCTACCGTGACAAGGTACTAACAAACCCCCTGTTAAATGACACAAGCATGTAGACCTGGTCTCAATAATTTTATTTTAAAATTATTATTTATTTATTTTTTAGTTTTATTGTAGACTGTGTGTGTTTTCTGGGAAGAAAGAGAGAGGAACGAGAGAGAGAGAAAGTGAGAAACCACCCCCAAGGGGGATGGCCATGCTGAAATCCCTTCTCTTTTATTTTCCTCTTACGATTTTTGGGCATGCACACATGCTCATATTCCTGGCATGATTTTCAAGATGTAAAGTCCAGGACTCAAACTGTGATCAGCTGGGTGAGAGTTCAACTCCTTAACCACCACGCCACCTGCTGGTCCCATTTGTCATGATTTTAAAACTTATATTGCAGTGATCCTCAACTGTTTTGGCACCAGGGACCAGTTTCCTGGTAATTTTTCTATGGAGCCAGGGGTAGGGTTTATGGTTTATGAGAGTGCACAACTGAGATTCCTCACATGCATAGTTTACAGTAGGGTTCAGGCTCCTAGGAGACTCTTACGCCATCACTGATGTGACAGGAGGTGCAGCTCAGGCTGTAATGCAAGCAATGGGGAGCGGCTGTAAATACTGATGATTCCCTCGATCACCCACCTCATCTTCTACTATGTAGTTCAGTTCCTAGTAAGCTATGGATTAGTGCTGTCCATGGCCTGAGGGTTGGGGACTCTCGTTATATTGGAACTGTTTGTTGGTATCCCAAACTGCATTTCAGCTTCAGCTTTAGAACTGAGAAAGCTCCCAGGTTAGGAGAGGGCTTCATGGGTCTGTCTTCTGGTCTTGGGCAACCTGAATACAAGACCAGGTGTGGGTGCAGTGCACCTTAAGCAGCTATCCATTCACTTTTACATGTGATCACTTACGAGAGGTTATCACTGGGGCCAGCAGATAATGACTATGTTGCTGGACTCCCACATAGCTGACTGGTTTGAAGCCCGGACCCGGTGGCTTGAAACTCACGCTGGGCACATGTGCACGTGTGCCCAAAATCCCTAGAGGAGAATGGAGGAGAAGGGATTGCAATGTGTCCATCCCCCCTTGGCGGGAGGGTGGGCGGTGATTTCTCTCTTTCTGTCTCTCTGTCTCTGTCACTCTGGTGAGCGCATGCATCCTATAGTAAAAATTATCTCTTTCTTAAAAAAAAAGAGAGGCTAGCACATAGTAGGCATTCAGTAAATGCTCCCTTATCAGGCCTGGTCTTACTGGGGCCATGGCTTTGGTTTTGATGATTACTACTTGTTAGATGCTATTTTGTGCCAAACTTTGGCCAACTCTTTTACATATTAGTTTTACTTAATGTTCACCACAACCCAATAAAGCACATTTTATTGTCATAATTTGATAGATGGATAAAGTGAAGTGCTTGAAGATTAAGCTCTTTGCTTGAGGGTGCACAGCTAGAAAGTGACAGTCAGTTTGCACACTGCTTGTGAGAGGTTCCTTATGAGAGAAGTCTTTTTGGTCTTGTATGTAGTTTGTTCTTCAGGGACTTGAAGTTGACCCTAAAGGGCATCTGCTCTCAAGTGTGGGGTAAACATATTGGCTTCTGATGATAATTTAATTGAATTAGAATATTCTCTCCTGTAGTAAATTCATTACTTCAAACAATGTATTTATTGAAGATGTGTATTAGAATTTAAGGTAAATGTGAATTATTTCTAGCTTAGTAGTATCTTATTTTTTTAAAAAGTTGAAAGAGAAAAAGGCCAGCAGGTGGCATGGTGGCTAAGGCACTGGATCCCATGTGGTCAACTCTCAGGTTCGAGTTCTGGACCTGGTGCTTTGAAAAATCAAACCAGGATCTTTGCTCTTCTGCCTCTTACCATGTGAGATTTTGGACTCAGAATGAATTATATCACTGGCTTTCTGATTCTCTAAGGGCACTTCCTATAGCAAACAACAACAATGAGTATGAAAGCAAAATGCAGTTACTTATGGGGAGAGCATCAAATATGCTTGAAAACTTATTTTTAACTCTACTACAATATGTGACTTTGTGGTATTACACAGAAAGGGTAAAACAGTTTAAAATGTGGAATCATTAAGACAGAAATCGTTTTATGTAATTCAGGAGCCACTAGAAACATCTTTGCCACTGGCGTGATGAATGACACATTTGACTGGAGACGAGTTACCCGATGACTATGTGACAGATCACTAACATACCCAAATTGCCAGCTTGGGAGAGCTCACGTCCAAAGCTGAAGACATAAAATTATTCAGTGGTGTAGATTCACAAAGAAAATTATTTTAAGCTGTTGTTTTAGAAAAATATGTGGAAATGTAATTCAAGTTTTCAGAAAGATAGAAACTAAAAGCACTGGATGAAGTAGAAAGAAGAAAGAGCAGGTTAAAGGAAAGATGAAAGAATTGCAATGACAGAGGAAAGTTACACATAACAAGAGACAATGATGAAGGAAAAACAAACTAAAGTGAAAGACTCCAGTGTGTATAAGATGGAGAGAGAGGTCAGAGTGAAAGACTCAAGAATATACCAGAATTTAGGAGGAGAAAAAAAAATCTAAGTATATAGTTTAAAAAAAGAAAAAAAAAAGAAAAATCACACCAGGTGTGTGTGCATACTTACTCAAAACCCTTAGAGGAGACTGGAGGGAAAGGGGTTGTGGCATGGCTATCCCCCTCGGACGGGGGTGATTTCTCACTTTCCCTCCTGCCCCCACTAACAAGCGTATGTACCTTGTAGCAAAAACTAAAAAATAAAGAAAAAGCAATTGAAGAGAACAAACTTTATTGCTATGTATTATTATTTCTTTGTTTGGTCCATAACGTTTGGCTGGATGCTGGGCTTTGTGAATTTTACACTGTTGGTTGCCGAACGCCAGGGTACTTTTAAAAATTGTGTTGGATTTTGTTCTGACATGCAGTTGAGTTTACTTGGAATGAGTTGGATCCTTTTGAGGCTACTTTTAAACCTTTTTGTTTGTTTTTGCCTTTGCTATAGGGCATGTACACTTACCAGAGAGAGAGAGAGAGAAAGTGAGAAAACACTCTCTAGGAGGGATCGCCATGCTGCACTCCTTTCTCCTGTCTCTTCTTGGGATTTTGGGCATGCACGTGCATGTACCCGGCATGATTTTCAAGTTGTCGATTCCGAGACCGGAACTGAGGAGGTGGCTCTGTGGGATCCCGCACCTTAACCTCCATGCCACCTGCTGGTCCAACTGCTGTCTGCTTGCATCATCATCTCTGTGCTGAGGTCTAGAACTGGGTCAGCACATACACTGCAGTGATCCTGGGGCCCCCTCCTGTTTCCGACCCTCATGTCCATCGGTCAGTGTCCATGTCCGAAACAGTTACTTCATATATTTAGTCCAGTTTCCTGGTAGTTTATGGCAGAAGTGCATTTCCTGTAACAGTTCTTGGGTGGGTAGAAGCATACTTTTAAAAGTGTTTTAATATGGAAAATTTAGATCATACACAAAACTAGGCAGAATAGTATATCAGACCTTCAACCCCTGTCAGCCCATGGCCAGTCAGTTCGGTTATGTCTACCACCCACCACCCACCCCCAGCCTGTATTGCTTTGAAGCAAACCTGAGATATGTCCTTTACCTCTAAATATTTCAGTATGTACCTCTAAAATAGAAGGATTTAAAGAAATACATGGCTATAATGATATTATTTTTTTAAACTTTATATTATTAATTTTTAAATTTTCTGTAGGGCATATGGGCTCACCAGAGAGAGAGAGAGACACAGAGAGAAAGAGATTGGAAAAGTGAGAAAGCAAGCCTCTAGGCCTGGGACTTGAACTGTAGTTGTCAGCCATGTGGTTAAGGAGTCCAGCACCTTAACCACCACTCCAGCTGCTGGCCCCAGCCATAATATATCATTAAATCTAAAAAATTAGCAGTTCTTTAAAATGATTATATATCTAGTCCGTGTTCAAATTTGTAGGTATCTCATAAAGTCAGAATCTTTTTTCATCGGTTTGTTTATTTGAACTGGAGTCTGAATAAAGCTTCCAAATTGTGCTTGCTTGATAGGTCTCCCTAGCTCTCTTTTTTTCAATTGTCAGAGGACATGTGTGCTTGCTAGAAACAGAGGGAGAGTGAAAAAGTGCCCTCTTGTGAGGGATGATCCCATTGTAGTCCCTTCTCCATTTCTCCATCCTGTGGGGATTTGGGGCATGCACGCACATGTGTTCAGTGTGTTTACTGCTGTGCTGGGGCCAGGAGTCAAACCATGGCTGGCCCTGTGGTCTGTGACTCCTGTAACCACTAGGCATGGACCCAGTGGATACCTGATATGTGTCTTTTAAAAATTTTAATTAAATTGTTGTTATTATTATTGTTATTATTTAATATGCTATAGGGCACATGCATTCACTAGAGAGAGAGAAAGAGGGAAATAGAGGGGAAGTGAGAGAGTAAGCTGCCAGGTCTGGGACTTGAACTGTAGTCGGCCATGTGAGAATCCAGTGCCTTAACCACCATACCACCTGCTGGTCCCTGATATGTGTCTTTTAAGAATCTTTTTTAATGTATATGTTCATTGTCCAACACTTTTTCTTGTTGTTGTTGTTGTTGTTGAAGAAAATGAACCTGGGAGAAATAGCCTGGCTTTTGATGAGTGTATTTCTATTGTATCCCTTGAATTTCATGTAAATTGGTTATTGAATCCTATGAATTGGCAGTTTGCTTACTCATGCATTTTTTCATTCAACTTTTTATTTTGAAATAATGTTAGACTTCTAGAATATTTGTAAAAGTAAGGCAGTTCCTGTATACCCTCCATTCAGATTCTGTTAATGTTAAGTCTTACACAACCATACTATGATGATCAAAACCAGGGAAGTGATACAATTGATACAAAAATACTGATATCATACTGTGATACAATGCTATTAACTTACAGATTTTATTGAAATTTCTCAAGTTTTACGCTAATTACTTTTTTTTGCAGTCCAGAATCTAATCCAGGGATGTTACATGTAGTTGTTACACCTCCTGAGTCTCTAATCTGTGACTATTCCGATTTTTCTCCCTTTTTAAAACAAAACAAAACAAAACAAAAACCTTGACACTTAAAAAAAATCTTTTTCTACAGGATTTCTGTGCTCACTGGAGAGAGAGAGGGAGGAAGAGAGAGGGAAAGTGAGAAAGCGCACCCTCCCCGGGGTTTGGGGGGTAGATGGCCTTGCCACGATCCCTTCTCCTTTGTTCTCCTCTTGAGATTTTGGGCACTTGTGCTCATGTACCCTGTGGGCCGCCATGTCAAGGGCTCGACTGGCCATGTAGGACCCAGCACCTTAACCACTGTGCCACTGGCCCTCTTTACACTGTGAAGACTGCTGGTTGGTTGCATTGTAGAATGTCCCTCAGGTTGGGTTTGTGTGAAGTTTTGTAAGGATTAGATGGAGGCAGTGCGATTGAGGAGGAATACCACAAAAGTGATCGAATCGTCATTCATTTGAGTAATTCTTCCTAGTCGGTCTTCTGTGCTGTTTTATTGCTGTTAAACCAAAACTGTATTTTCAGTGGGTATTTCTTTCATGTTTTCCCAGATTCTAAAATGAACCTGAATGATTTTATCAGTATGGATCCTGAGGTAGGATGGGGAGCTGTCTACACACTGTCTGAATTCACACATCGATTTGGCAGTCAAAACTACTGAACTTGACATCAAGATGTGGAACTGTGGAGAAATTCTAGTTTATGAACAAGAACAAGCTATCTTCTTTTAGGACAGAAATATGGTGCAGTTGGCTGGAATTATTTTATTATTATTATTTTTGCCAGAGGCTGTGCACACTCTCCAGAGAGAAGTAGGAGGAGAAAGCACCTCACAGTTGTATGTGGTGGTCACATCACAGTCCCTTCTCCTCTGTTTCTCCATCCTATTGAGATTTGGGGCATGCATACACATGGGTCTGGTGGTTTTCAAGCTGTTGAGCCTGGGATTTGAACCATGAGGTCAGCCATGTGGGGTCCAATTCCCTTAACCACCACACCATGGGGCTAGTCTGGAATTGTTTTACTCTTTTCAATCAAGTGGAAAGATTTTTTTTTTTTGGTCAGAGGATACATGCGTTTGCCAGAGAGAGAGAGAGAGGGCGAGAGAGAGAGAGAGAGAGCGCAAGCACCCTGCAGTGGGACATGGGCATGCTGCAAATTCTTCTCCTTCACCTTCATTTCTCCGTCCTGTTGAGATTTTGGACATGCACACATGCCTGGCATGTTTCTCAAGCTGCTGGCTCTAAGATTCAAACCATGTCGTCAACCATGTGGGATTTGATTGCCCTAACCGCCAGACCACAGAGCTGGCCCCCTAATTTTATTTTCTTTCAATGTGAAGTTGAAATTTGATCTTGTGTATAATTGCTGAAATATTCCTGTGGCTCATTTGCTAAAACGTGCCGACACACGCTAGTGATTGCTCTTGTTAAAGCAGGCGTGCAGACTCAGAGCCAGCTGCTTGTGTCTGTTGGGGTGATCTGTGTCTCCTGCTACACTGTCAGCCCCTCGAGGACAAGGCCATGGCTCATTGATCTGTCAGTCTCGACTGCCACACAGGTACCCATAAAATGTTTCTAGTGACTGCTATTGCCTAAGGAGGATACTGTTGTGAGCTGAATCAGCAGTAAGTAGTAGTCTTTCAGGACTGTGATGTTGGCAAAAAAGGTGGCAGCCCTCTCAGGCTGGAGTGTTAGGTTTTTTTTTTTTTTTTAAGAGGTTTTTGCTATAGGGCACGTGCGCTCGCCAGACAGACAGAGAGAGAGAAAGCGAGAAATCACCCCCCAGGGGGGATGGCCACACTGCAATCCCTTCTCCTCCATTCTCGTCTCAGGATCTTGGGCGCACGTACACACGCGCCCAGCATGAGTTTAAGCCACCGAATCGGAGACACGAACCGCGGTCGACTACGTAGGAGTCCAGCGACAGCTGTTAAACTAACTGCTGGTCCCAGGCTGGAGTGTTAGGTTGATTTTTATGTTTTTAAATTAAATTGATTTAAAGTTATTTTGGTTTTGATGGTTTTGTGTCAGTCTTGGTGGTCGGAAATAAATCATGTCTCATAGATGAGAACTGATTCTTTCTTTTTAACTTTTATTTTTATAAAGCCAAGATTACAGGTCTTTTTTTTCAACAGAGAACTTTATATTCTTTTGTCTGTTAAGTGTTTCTTCCCTCTGCTCCTCCCACCCACCCTCTACCACCCACTCTTTAAAATACATTAATCATCAGCCTTTTGATTAAGATCAAGTATAAAATATGTTTATCTTGTCTGCATTCTTGCGGTGTCTTGGAAGTTTGGTTCTAATCATATGATTCCAAATAAAAATTACTTGCTATTAAACTGGTGTATAGTACTTTTTTCTTCTTGTCTCTAGTTGTTCTCCAGAGAGACACAGACGGGGAGAAAGCACCCCCCAGTGGGGCGTGGTCACGGCCGCAGTCCCTTTTTCCTATATTCCTCTACACCGTCGCTACCTAGATGTGTACGTACATGTGCCCAGTGTGTTTTTCAAGCTGCCGAGGCTGGGATTCAAACCATGTCATCTAGCCTGTGGGATTTCACTCCCTTTACTGCCAGGCCTCGGGGCTGACCCAATATGGCATAGAATATTAGCTCGTATTCTTCTTTTCTTGGTTCTACTATAAAAATGAGCATTTTTTAAAGCATAGATATCTGAGTTTGTGTTTTTTTTTTTTTTTAAGAGACATTTTTGCTCTAAAAATCTAGGGCATGAGCACTCACTGGAGAGACAGAGAGAGAGAGACAGCAAGAAATCATCCCCTAGAGGGGATGGGCATGCCATATTACCTTCTCCTTCACTGTCCACTTGGGATTTTGGGCATGCACGCAAACATACCCGGTGTGAGTTTTAAGCTGCTGAGTCTGGGACTTGTACTGTGGTCAACTACGTGGGAGTCCAGCGACAACCATTATGCCATCTGCTGGTTGCTAAGCTTGTGTTCTTAGATGAGATTTTGTTTGTTTGTTTGTTTGTTTTAAGAGGTTTTTGCCTAGGGCCTGTGTGCTTGCCAGACAGAAAGAGAGACAGAGATAGTGAGAGGGAAAATGAGAATCATCCCTGAGGGGCGATAGCCATCCAGTCATCCCTTCTCCTCCATCCCCTCTCCTCTTGGGATCTTGGGCATGTGTGCACACATGCCAGGCTTGATTTTCAAGCCAGGACTCAAACTGTGGTCAGCCTTGTGGGAGTCCAGCGATGTAACAACTACGCCATCTGCTGGCCCCAGTGAATTTTGTATTTATTTATTTTCTGGACAGGTTTTTGCTATAGGGGTGTTTGCTTGCCAGAAAGACAGAGAGAGACAGAGAGACAGAAAGTGAGAAATCACCACCCAGGGGGGATGGCCATGCCGCAATTCCTTCTCTATTCTCCTCTTGGGATCTTGGGCACGCACGCACACGTACCTGGTGTGAGTTTAAGCCACCGGGTTTGGGACTTGAACTGCGGTGCTACATGGGAGTCCAGCAACATAGACATTACGCTAACTGCTGGTCCCAATTTTGTATTTATTAAGATATGTTAATTCAATATAAATCTTCTGCCTTGTTCTGTGGAGGTACAATTGCAATAGTCTCCTTAATAACCAGTCTAAGGAAATATCACTTATCCAATTGGTTCAATTGACCAAGAAGATTCTGGGAGAAAGTGAATGAATATTTGGTAAGAATTCAAACACAACCTCTCTGATTTTGTGATTCAGAGCTAAATATGTCTCTCTCTGTCTTTCTGGTGAGCACATGTACCCTATATAGCAAAAACAAACAAACAAACAAAAAAAACCCCAAAACTCAAAAATTATGCTGGGTGCATGTACGTGTGTGCCCCAGATCCCAGGAGGAGAATGGAGGGGAAGGGATGGGGCATGGCCATCCCCCCGGGGGGTGATTTCTCACTGTCCCTCTCTCTCTCTCTCTCTCTCTCTCTCAGCACACACACCCTATGGCAAAAGTCTCTAAAAAGAAGTGCAGAATCTGGACTTGTTAAGCAGTGGAGGACTTTAAAATTTTTTTTAAATTTAAGCCTAGCATTCCTAAAATGCCTTTTGGGGAACTCTTCTTTGTACATTCCTTGTAGATTGGTGGGTGCATTGGGATATGTACCCAGTCCAAGCAGGGCAGGTTTTACCCCAACCCATGGGAATGACCGGGTTTCGAATACGAACAGATCTGAGAGCAGACCGACAGAGCCCCGTAGGCTTCCCTGAGTCCCCGGATCTGTCTGTGCTTGAAGCCAGCGCCAATCTCCGAGCTTTACAGTTCTGTGAATCAGTAGATGCTTTTTTCCCTCACCTCGAGTGAATTGCATTTCTGTACATTTTAACCAACAAGATTTTCCTCAAAGTCGCCTCTCAGGCCTAGGAACTGTTACTTGTGTCCTTCCGTGCTCATTTTTCCCGTGAGGTCAGATTTCCTCCTCACGCAATGTGAGAACTGAGTAGTCTGTTCAAAAAGAGGATCTTGCAAGAAAATCAGTGGACTAAAAAAGAATGTGCACATTGACCCCGAAAACAAGGGAGAGAATCTGACGTTCAGTGGAGAGGGAAACACCCATGCAAATGTAAACTGGCTTCCCGGTCAGCAGAACCATCTATCCTTCATTGAGGAATTTGTAACTTTTAAGAAATTATTTATTTCTTTTTTTCTTTTTTTGGAGAGATTTTCGCTATAGGTCACGTGCGCTCGCCAGACAGACAGAGACAGAGAGACAGAAAGCGAGAAATCACCCCCCAGGGGGGATGGTCACGCCACAATCCCTTCTCCTCCATTCTCCTCTCGGGATCTTGGGCACACATGCACACGTGCCCGGCATGAGTTTTAAGCCACCGGGTCCAGGACGCGAACCGTGGTCAACTACGTGGGAATCCAGCGACATAGCCATTATGCTAACTGCTGGTTCCAAGAAATTATTTTTTTGAAGAGGTGTTGATCAGCAGTAGTAGTAAAGGCAACCTTTTTGTATACATGGTTTTTCTTGGTCTAACTTTTTTTTTCTTTCTTTAATTTGCTATAGGGCACATATACTCTCTGGGGAGAGAGAGAGAGAGAGAGAGCGCATTCCCCAGGGGATGATCATGCTGCAATCCCTTCTCTATTTCTCCTCAGGAATTTGGTCATGCGTGCACATGCACCCTGAACGTTTTTTAAGCTGCCAGGTCCTGGGCTCAAACCACACGGCTGGCCAGATGGGATCCAGGTTTTTTTTTCTTTTCTTTTTTTTGGAGAGGTTTTTGCTATAGGGTGTGTACATGCACTCTCTAGAAAGACAGACAAAAAGGGAGGAATCACCCCGTTCTTTCAGGATCTTGGGCACGCACGCACACGCACCCAGTGTGAGTTTAAGCCACTGGATCTGGGACTCGAACTGCGGTCAACTACATGGGAGTCCAGCAACATAGCCATTACACTGACTGCTGGTCCCAAGATCCAGGTTTATTATTTATTTTATTTTTTTAAGGTGGCCTAATTTTAGTTTTGGCAAGCATAATGTGAACAAAGCAAATTGGATCCAGGTTTCTTAACCACTAGGCCACCAGCTGGCCCCGGTTTAATTTTTTTTAGAAACCAGAGGGCACAAACATGTGCTCACCAGAAAGAGACAGGGAGAAGGCATTTCCCCAATGGGGAAGGATGCCACGGTTTCTTCTTCTTTTTTTATTCTGTCAGGATTTGGGGCACACCCACCTAGCATGTTCTCAAGCCACCGAGGCAGGGATTTGAACTGCTTCCTTAACCACTGTGCTATGGGGAGGGCCTCAAGTAATTAAGTCACAGAATTACTAATGAGTGTTGATTCAGCAGTTTTGCCTTTCTTAAATAATACAGGGCCCATTTTAGCACTCAGAGCTTGATATTCTGTCTGGGTCAGAAATAAGCGTGGGTGGGCCAGCCAGTGGCTTGGTGATGAAAGCAGCTGGATCCCACATGGTTGGCTGCATAGTTCAGTCCTAGATGGGAACATGCCAGGTGTGCATGTGTGCATGGCCAAAAGGAGAATAGAGGACAAGGGATTGCAGTGTGGCCATCCCCATGGGTAGTGGTGGTGGTGGGGGTGATTTCTTGCTTTCTCTCTTGCTATATAACAAACCCACACAAATGACTGCAAAATTACAGCTGTGAAAAGTGCTGCTGTGGAGAATGCTTTTAGAACTCGTGCTGGAATAAGCTAGTAACGGAGGTTAGGGCGACTTCCTGAAGGAAAGGTTGTACCCATTGACAAATAGCTCCTACCACGTGCCAAGCACTGCAGCTGCCGCCCTGGTATGCTGCAGTGAATTTTCAGCTCACCGATCTCGCATTCCTCTGAAGAAGCCAGACAGTGAACTCAGACTGTGTGTGGATGGATGGTTGCTTTTTGCTGATCTGGGGAAGATTATGGGTGGAGCCATTTGGGGGAGGAAGACCAGGAGTTTTATTCTGAACATGTTAAATTTGAGATGCCAGGTAGATGTGTAAGAGGAGATGACAAGGGCCAGCTGGTAGCATGGTGATTAAGGCAGCTGGATCCCGCATGGCCCATGTGCAGTTCGAGTCCTAGACACGGTGGCTCAAAAATCATTCCGGGCACATGTATATACATGCATGCTCAAAATCCTGAGAGGAGAATGGAGAAGGGATTGCAGTGTGACTATTCTCCCGGGAGTGATTCCTCACTTTCCCTCTCTCTCTCTCTGTCTCTCCATGTGAGTCACGTACCCCATTGCAACATTTAAAAAGTGAAGAGATGTCAAATTATTGGATAGAGGGGTTGGCATTCAGGGAGCGGTTTAGGAGGGGAATATAGAGTTGGGGACACGTGCTGTTGATGGTATTTGAGGGCCCAGGACTGTGAGATCACTGAGAGAATGATGTAGGTAGAGAAATGTCTGGGACCTGGCCTTGGGGGATTTTACATTTGGAAGTCAGGAGACAGGAGGTAGCAGTAAGGAGGAGAGAGGGAGTGGCCATGGAGGGAGGAGGAGGAAACGAGGGAAGGCCAGAGGAGAAAGTGATTGAAGAGGGAGAGAGGGGCCAGCCCTGTCAAACGTTGCCGATCAGCTGAGTAAGCTGAGGGCCGAGGTGACCGTTGGCTCTGGCATTGTGGAGTCTAGAGCTGTTCTGTGCCCGATGGGGACGACAGTGTAACTTGAATGGCTCAGGCAAGAGTGGAAGGACGGAGCACGGTGGCCTGGTGAAGGGAGCCGAGAAATGGGGCGGTACCGGAAGGAGACATAGTCAAGGGACCTGCTGTTGGCCTGGTCCTCACTGGTTCTTTTTTTTTTTTTTTTTTTTGAGAGATTTTCACTGTAGGGCACGTGCGCTCGCCAGACAGACAGAGAGAGACATAGAGACAGAAAGCGAGAAATCACCCTCCAGGGGGGATGGTCACGCCGCAATCCCTTCTCCTCCATTCTCCTCTCGGGATCTTGGGCACGCACGCACACGCGCCCGACGTGAGTTTTAAGCCACTGGGTCCGGGACACGAACCGCGGTCGACTATGTGGGAGTCCAGCGACACAGCCATTACGCTAACTGCTGGTTCCCCTCACTGGTTCTTTTTTTATGATGAATGAATTAACCATTTCTGTCCCTCCTTAGTGACCTCTAAGACCTGTCTTTCAGTCTCACTGTTGTCTCACACGGGGAGAACATTGCCCAGTTCTTGTTCTGGGGGGTCGTCCCCTGGACCAGAGCCCTCCCTGGTTCAGACAGTCCTTGTTTAGCATTGATGTGGAGGAAGAAAGCTGGATCACCCTCAGGGATAGTCCGTCTGGTCTCGGAGAAGTCATAGGCCCCATCCCTAAGAACTCCTTGCTGTCCTTTTCTTGTCCCTTTACTCCCTGAGAATGTGTTCGCCAAAAAGCAGCCAGAATAATTTGGGGACCAGCTGACGGTATAATGGTCCACATGACCAACTGTGGTTCAAATTCTGGCTTCGGCTTGAAAAAACCTTCTGGGTATATATGCACATGCATGCCCTAAATTTCAACTGGAGGGAGAAATGGAAGAGAAGAGATTGCAGCATGACTATACCCCATTGGAGGGTACTTTCTCCCTCTCTCTTTGGTGGAGTGCACACATCCTCTGGCAACTAAAAAAAAAAAAAAAATTATAAATCACAACATCTCATTTCCTTATTTTTTTAAAAATAATTTTCTTTATTATTGTTAATTATTTTTTCATTTGGTATAGGGCACATTCAATCACAGGGTGGGGAGGGAGGGAGGGAAGGAGGGAGAGAGAGAGAGAGAGAGAGAGAGAGAGAAAGCAAACTGCCAGGTCCAGGACTTGAACCATGGTTGGCCATATGAGAGTCCAGCCCCTTAACCAACACACCGCCTGCTGGCCCCTCATTCCCCCATTTTATGAACCACCACTTTACAATGGCTTTCCCCTGTCCTTAAGCTAAACTCCAATCCATGGTCCTTATGATCTGCAAGCCTCTTGTGGCCTGGATCATGGCTGCCTCTGTGATTTGAGCTCTGCCTGGCCTGGCCCGTCCCTGTCCTGCTCCCCTAGCAGGTGTCTGTCTGAGAGCGGGACCCTCCCCTTCCTCAGGGGCCTCACAATCCCTTCACCTCGATTCGGTCCCTTTGTCTCCTGTCGCCGCAATCTTTGGCTTTTAGGTCTCTGCGCTGGGCCCTTTCATCCTCCCCATCACTTATCTAAAGCTGACTCCTCCAGCCCATGACACTGTACCCCTCCCCTTTTTTTTTTTGTAGCAATTGTCACTGAAATGAGCTCGCATATTTATTTGAAGTCTGCTTTGCATCTCCCTTCTGGGGAGAACTGGGAGTTCTCTCTGCCTTATTTTCCACTCAAATGCAAGTGCCCTGTACTGTGTTTGGCTCAACAAATATCTCTCAAACATGTAATAAAGGGACAGTTCCTGTCACCAAAGGAGTCTAGAGCAAGTTCCCCACTCCACTGGATCTCTGAATAATGCTGGAAAGATACTGCTAAATTCTTTCCTTTTATTTTTTATTTTTATTTTTGGAGAGGTTATTTTTTGCTATAGAGAGACAGATAGACAGAAAACAAGAAATCACCCCCCAGGGGGGATGGCCACGCCACAATCCCTTCTCGTCCATTCTCCTCTCGGGATCTTGGGCACACACCTGGCCTGGGTTTAAGCCACTGGGTCCAGGACTCGAAATGTGGTTGACTACGTAAGAGTCCAGCAACATAGCCATTATGCAACTGCTGGTCCCTCTCTTTTAATTCTTTGCTTTGACTAGATTCTATTCCTTTTTTTTTTTTTTTTTTTTTGCTATAGAGTGGGTGCATTTACCTGATAGAGAGCTAGAGAGGGAAAGTGAGAAATCACTCCTACCACCTCCCCCACACATCTCCCGCCCCGGAGGATGGCCACGCCTCAATCCCTTCTCCCCCATTCTCCTCTCAGGATTTTGGACATGCACACACGTGTGTCCAGTGTGTTTGTCAGCCTGCCTGGTGCTGGCCTCGAGACCTGGAGTCAGCTGTGTGGGATTCAGCACCTTAACCACCGTGCCATCTGCTGGCCTGATTCTGTTCCTTTTTAAAGATTATGCTGTCCTTTCTCAAGCAGATTTCTTGTGCAGTCCCTCGAGTCTTAACTCTTAGCCCCCCTGCCCCCTCCCTTTTTGGTCTGTAAAGCAAATCGCAAATGCTCTCTGCAGAGAGGGAAGCGTGCCATGAGTTGATCTAATTAGTTTTGCTCTCACATTCTTGGCAGGCGCCTCATGCAGCCTGTTGTCACTAACAGATGGAAAACACCTGTCCTGAGACTGCTTTGGGGAGTGGGGCTCAGGTTACGCTTTTCGCTTTCCCCTGAGCTGGCCACATAGGTTAGCACCTGAGCATGAGCTGAGAACGAACTGCTTTTCTTACCCTCTGTCCAAGGAGGATGTGGCTTTGGCCGTAAGCTTCAGTCTTGCCTGTTGGGACCAGGCTTTCCATAATCCCCATTTGTTATCGAGGGAGCAGTCGTAGCCAAATTTTGCTGAGTCAATAGTCTGTCTTTCCCGAGGTTTCCATGGGGACCTGGGGTTTTAGAGCAGTTTCTGGGAAGAACATTGGAAGGAAATTGAGGGGCGAAATGTTGATATAGTCACACTGTTCTCTGCAAGCACGGGCGGCGGACGAGTCACTCCCGACCCGGGCCACAGGGTGCCAGGCCGTGTGTGACCTCCTTAGGGCCAGATGCTTAGGAGAACTAGTCCCTGCACTCAGAATACAGGAAGAATCAGAATCAGAATCAGGTCTGAGTCCTTCGTGCCTAGAACAGCCTCGCCTTTGCTAGTCACGTGCTGTGTAACTTTGGGGAAGTCACTTAACCCCTCTGGGCCATGGTTGTCTCACCTAAGAAAGAATTATTTTGAGGCTCAAATAAGATTATATGTGTGTGTGAGAGAGAATGTATTTCATACCCAGAAAAGTAAAGGATTTTTTGTTTGTTTGTTTGTTTTACATTTTTGCCATAGGATGTGTGCTCTTGCCAGAGAGAAACAGAGACAGGAAAAGTGAGAAATCACACCTCTGGGGGATGGTCATGCTGCAATCCTTTCTCCTCCATTCTCCTTTCGGGATTTTAGGCACACACACATGCTGGCATGATTTTCAAGCCGCTGAGCTTGGGACTCAAACCGCAGGGTTGGCTATGTGGGACCTAGTGCCTGAACCACATGCCACCTGCTGGCCCAGTTTGCGTAGCTAATCCTTACCCATGCCTAACAGGTACCAGGTACCTGTGCAAGCTCTTTCTGTGAGGAACTCATTTAATCCTCAGCACAACAGCACAAATCAATATAAGGCAGACACTATTACTGTCTTTATGGTACGGATCAGGAAACCAAGGAACAGCGAGGTGAGTAACCAAAGCACGCAGCTAGCGAGTGGCAGAAGCAGGATTTGAATCCAGGCATTCGTGCCTTAGATCCTGGGTGCCATCCATTTTACCCAGTTCCTAGTTCCCAGTTCTCCCGTATTCTGAAATCAAATTCAGGTCATTAGAAAGGTGTTCTTCACTGCAGGGCAGGAGTGGGTGGGTCATTAAGCTTGTCCTGCGCAGTATCCACCTGAAGTAACTTACCTTCTAGTTCTGCACAGAGCCTCTACTCGTGGACTTCAAACTATGTGAGCATATTTCATTGGAGAGGGCTGGCAGGTGGTATGGTGGTTAAGGTGCTGGACTCTGATGTGGCTGTCCGCAGTTTGAGAACCAGACCTGGTGGCTGCTTTTTCATTCTCCTTCTCTCTCTCAATCTGGTCAAATTGAATAATAATAATAAAATGAAATAAATCATCATTATTATTTTAAAAGATTCATTGTATATTCATTGTTAAAAAAGCAGGGTTGGGGACCAGCAGATGGCATAATGGCTATGTCGCTGGACTCCCACTTAATCGACTGTGGTTCAAGTCCTGGACCCGATGACTTAAAACTGACACCAGGCTCATGCACGTGCCTGCCCAAGGTCCCAAGAGGAGAATGGAGGAGGAAGGATTGCAGTGTGGCCATCTCCCCAGGAGGTGATCTCTCACTTTTTGTCTGACTCTTTCTGTCCCTCCAGAGAGCACACACACCCTATAACAAAAATCTCTCTCTCAAAAAAAAGAAAGGAAGGCAAATGTCAGACTCCTCCCTAGAGACTCTGACTCAGCGGATCAGCCAGGCCTCAGCTGCAGTAACAGAAATCACTCTCGCTACTTGAAGCCCAGGAGATTTGATTGAAAGCATCAGAGATGGGTAGCAAACATTTGGAGAGAGGGTCACAGGTGGAGCCGCCCGAGACGCACCGTCTGTCCCCGGACTCTGGCAGCAGTCACTGGTTCTGGACATCTACTACATCGGGCCCCGCATCGCCAGGTGGTGTCTCCCAGCTGGTGCAGCCCCTCAGGAACCCCAAGGCCACTCGTCCTGCTGACCAGGAGATAGCTGCTCCTCAGTCCTGGGGCCACGGGAACCCTGGGACACCAGAACATTGACTCCCTTCTGCTGGGAGTGCCGTCGTTCCTGAAGCGGTGTTGGTATCAGACGTTTGAGCAGTGGATGAGGCCCTGGGTAAGCTGAGTACTGGCAGAAGCGTGAGCAGGACGAGGAAATGCACATGCAGAGGTGTTTATTCCAGGAGGGGGAAGCCACGGCTAGACCTCCCTCAGGTGAAGGCGTTGTAGTAGCTCAGCCTTGGTCTCTGCCGGCGGCTTCCGCAGACAGTGGCTGGATCAGCTTCGGTCGGAGAAGGTCAGTCACTGAGTCCATGCATGTCTCCATCCTGCCACAGTGGCCACTTGGTTCTTAGGCCCACTGTGTGGACACCAAGGGTCCTAGGAAAGAGGCTGAATGACTTGCAGTAAGGACCTTAGGCTACCAATATCCTCAAACTCCAGAGCCCAGAAATCTGCACTCTTGGGACGAGCAGTTAGCGTAATGGCTATGTCGCTGGACTCCCATGTAGTCGACCATGGTTCGAGTCTCGGACCTGGTGGCTTAAACTCATGCCAGGCTCGTGTGTGTGTGTGTGTGTGTG
>NW_006160057.1:2854466-2867859 GCF_000334495.1 Tupaia belangeri chinensis
AAGAGGAGAACGGAGGAGAAGGGATTGTGGCATGGCCATCCCCCCTGGGGGGTGATTTCTCACTTTCTGTCTGTCTCTCTCACAAACACACGTGCCCTATAGCAAAAAACCTCTCAAAAAAAAAAAAAAAGAAATCTGCATTCTTTTTCACCTTTTTTTAACTGCCAGAGGGAACATGCGCTCACTAGAGAAAGTAGAAAAGAAGGGAAGAAGGGAGAGAGAGAGAGAAAGCACTTCCAGTGGGTCATGGTCACACTGCAATCCTTTTCCTACATTTTGCTATCCTGCCAGGATCTGGGGCCTGTACACACACTTGTCCAGTGGTTTTCTTTTTTTGCCCAACTATTTCCTGAACTCATTCCTGAAATGCAACTTTAATGAACAGTAGGTTCTAACAAAAGGGGTGCAAAAGAGCTAAATGCAGGGTGGCATTTTTTTTTTTTTCTTTACAGAACAGGTAATGATACAAAGAGAGCAATGGCTTCTCATTTTCCTATCTCCTACAGAGAAAATAAATATCACTTTTTTTTTTTTAAAGCGGAAAATCACCCCCCAGGGGGGATGGTCACGCCACAATCCCTTCTCCTCCATTCTCCTCTCAGGATCTTGGGCACTCACGCACACGCGCATTTTCAGAATGCATCACTTTACTTTCCTCACAAGGCAGACACACATTATAAACCTTAAGCACGTGACAGTCACATGATTTCTTCAGTGAGTCCCAAGGCTTCACCAAGCTTTCCTGGAGCTTCCCACTAAAGGAGTCCTGAGATTTCAAATATTAAATCTTTCTCCACAGCCACAAGTTCCTTCGATGCCTGGGTTATTGAACACCAACTCACTGGATAATTTGTCTTCAACATAGCCTATTTCTGTTCCTAAAAGTGTTGGCTGTGCTTTCTTTTCGATGAACACTCTCACTCCATCTTGAACAACTTCTTTATCAGAATCTCCCTTTGTCTGCGCATATTCTAAAGTATAATAAGAAAGGCCATTACAGCCCCTGGTCTGGACACCGACTTTCACACCTACATGCTCAGGTTTATCTTTAAGAAGTTGTTTTATCTTGTTTACTGTTGAAGGTGTCAGCATGAGGGCAGCCCAGGCAGGCTGCAGCTTCGTCTTGCTCACAGCCCGGACAGTGGCCCGGACTAACGAGGCTGACATCTTCACGGTCCTGGTGTCCTGGAACCTTGGGCGGGAGCTCCCACACCTCAGCCTCTCTCCATGGACACGGCCGGCCTGTCCAGCGTTTTTCAAGTTGCTGGGTCAAGGATTCAAACCACGGTTGACCATATGGGACCTGGCAGAAAGCAAGCTGTCAGGTCTGGGACTCAAACCGTGGTCAGCCATGTGGGAGTGTCCAAGCACCTTAACCACCGTGCCACCTGCTGGCCTCCATGGCAGACATTTCTGAATAGATAAGCCCACAAACTGTGTTCTGAAACTGATTCCAGATTACCTCATTGCAGGAAGTGATTACTTCTGTCAGTTCTGAGCAGTATTAATCCCTCCAGGCTTTACACCTGAATAAAGTATGTATTTGGGCTCTTCACGAAGCATTGAAGGAGCATCAGAAGCTATTTTACATGACTGCCTCAGGTAGGGGGGGGAGGATAGTTAATGCTTTTACCTTTGAAAACAAATTTTTTTTCCTTTCTATTTTTTTTTTTTTTAATTGTCAGAGGGCCTGTGCCCTGGCCAGAGAGAAAGAGGGATAGAGAAGGCACCCCCCAGTGGAGCATGGCCATGCTGCAGTTCCTTCATTTCTCATCTTTTCAGGATTTGGGCCATGCAAGCACATGTGCTTAAAATGCTTTTCAAGTTGTTGGGACCAGGATTCAAACTTAAGTCAGCCATATAGAATCCAGCTCCCTTACCCACTAGGCTCAGGACTGGGCCCTCCAAAGAGTCTTTAAAAAAAAAAGAATTATTTAATTTTATTTATTATTGTTATTTTTTAATTTGACCAGAGAGAGACAGAAAGAGAGGAAAAGTGAGAAAGCTAGCCGCCAGGTCCAGGACTTGAACTGTGGTTGGCTATGTGGGAATCCAGTGCCTTAACCATCACACCAACTGCTGGCCCCCAAAAAGAGTTTTTTAAAAAACAGTTTATCGGGGGAAACCAGCAGATGGTATAACGGTTACGTTGTTGGACTCCCACGTTGTCAACCATGGTTTGGGTCCTGGACCCCGCAGCTTAAAACTCAGGCCAGACGCGGTGCATGCATCTCCAAAATCCCAAGAGGAGAATAGAGAAGAAGGGATTGCAGCATGGCCATACCTCCGAGGGGTTATTTCTCATTTTCTCTCTCTCTGTCTCTCCCGTGAGTGCATGTGCCCTATAGCAAACTCTATAGGGTTCAAGTCCAGGACTTGAACCGTGGTCAGCCATGTGGGGATCCAGCGTCCTCAACTACCATGCCACCTGCTTGTCTGAAGGGCTCCTCTTGCTTTCTGATCTTCTTTCCAACACAGTCTCTTAAATGACTTTGGGGCTGGCAGGTAGCATGGTGGTTGGGAGCACTGGACTCCCTCATGGCCGATTGTGATTAGGGTCCCAGACCTGGTGGCTTGCTTTCTCGCTACCCCCTGCTGCCCTCTGTCCCTCTCTGGTCAGATTAAAGCAAATAAATAAGTAAAAAAAAATTGAGTGAAATAATTGTTAAAAAATTCTTTTTTGCCACCTGTTAAATGTCTAGGCATCTCGGAAACTTTTAAAAACAAGTGAATCAATTGGTTTCAATCTCTATGGTGGGCAACCCAGATATGTATCTCTTAAATATGACCTATGGGGCCAGCATGTGTCCTGGAGGACTACACATGGCCAAGTCTATGGTTCGAGTCCCAGACCTGCTTGCTGAGGATCTCACTGGTTGCATCTGTATGCGTGCCCAGAGTCCCGAGAGAAGAGTGAGGGGAAGGCATCGTGATGTGGCCATACCCCAGAGGGGTGATTTCTCACTTTCTCTCTCTCCTTGGTGAGTACACATGCTCTACAGCCAAAAATTCAAAAAAGCAAAACAAAGAAGAGACCTATGGAGCCAGCTGACCATGTGGTGGTAAGGCAGCTGGATTCCACATGGCTGACTGAGGTTCAAGTCCCAGACCTGACAGCTTGAAAATCACGACAGGCGCGTGTGCATACATGCCCAAAATCTCCAGAGGAGAATGGAGAAGGGATTGTGGCAAGGCCATCCTTCCAGGGACTGATCTCTCACTTTCCCTCACTCTGGCGAATGCTTGCACCCTATGGCAAAAAATCTAAAAAAATAGGAAAAGTGAAGTAAAAAATCAAATCAGCCACACCTCCCTTCATTTAAGCATTTATCCACACAACCTCCTCTTCTTTTTCTTTCTTTTTTTTAAAACAAATACAACTTTTAACAGGTTTATAGCTTTAGGTGTTTTCTGTGGTTAAAGTTTCCTTGACCAAGAACAGGAAAAGCCAAGATAAATTGTTTTTCTATTATGCTGTTCTTAGCCTGTTTGTTCAACAATTCTAACTCTTTGATTTGGCTGCTGTGTGAGACAAGGTGGGACCTTTAAACAGCTACGGAACTGTTTGTGCGCCGACTGGGGGTGTGTTTCCGTGCCATATATGGCTTCCAGCTGCCTTTTGGTTGCAGAAAGGTTCAGGAGGAACCATGAGCTCACGCAGAGAAAGAAAATCTTCTCGGCAAACATGCGAGATAGGAAAAACCCATACTTCTTTCCCAAAAACCCTGCACTCAACACAGCACTTCATTTCTGACACCAGGTGTGTGTTTTTCCCCTACACACCAGTCACTCCTCCAGCCACACCGAGTGGGGGTCCTAGAATTCACTTCAATTCTGGCACTATTCACTGAGTTAGAGTTGGAGCCCAAGGTCAAAGGCTCAGTTCCATAAGACTGCCTCACTTCAGATGTTGCTCGAAGGGACCAGCAGATGGAATAGCAGTTATGTTGCCGGACTCCCACACGGCTGACTGCACTTCAAGTTCTGGACTTGGTGGCTTGAAAATCACATCGGGAGACCAGCAGATGACAGTGGTTACATCACTGAACTCCCACTGGGAGCTGAGTGAAATAATTAGTAGTCGACTGGCATTCGAGTCCCAGATTTGGCCGCTTAAAACTCATAGTGGGCATGTGTGTGTGTGTGTGTGTGTGTGTGTGTGTGTGTGTGTGTGTGCCCAAATCCTGAGAAAACTGTGGAGGAGAAGGGTTTGTGGTATGGCTATCCCCCCTGGGGGGGGTGTGATTTCTTGCTTTCTGTCTCTGTCTCTCTGGTGAGTGCATGCTCTATAGCAAAAACGTCTTAAAAAAAATCACACCAGGCATGTGTGCATATATGCCCAAGATACCAGGAGGAGAAGGGATTGCGACAAAGCCATCTTCCTGGGGGTGATTTCTCACTTTCCCCCTCAGTTTCTCTCCCTCTTTCTCTCTCTCTCTGGTGAGTGCAGGTGCCCTAAAGCAAAAAACCTCTTAAAAAAAAAAAAGAATGCATGGGCCAACAAGTGGCATGATGGCTAAAGGCACTGGATTCCCACATAGCTGACTGCAGTTTGAGTCCCAGACCTGGCAGCTTGCTTTTTTGCTTTCGCTTTCTCTCTCTTTCGCTGTCTCTCTCTGGCCAAATTAATAATAATAGTAATAACTAATGGAATTAAATAAATAATTATTAAAAAATAAAAGAATGCAGATGTGATCGCAGGTTGTCACCTCAGGCCAGCTAGGAATCGTGACTCCCATGACTCTGTCGTTGGGTTTGATCAGTTTATAGAACTGGGGGAGACGCTTACTCGATGCTTACTGGTTTCCTGTGTGAATGAAAGTAGGAGACAGGATACAGATGAACAGGTGGTGAGGAAGGATGTAGGAGGAAGGCTGAGGGGACTTGAGAGGAGCAGCTTCTGTTCATGTGGACTTGAGGGCCACCACCCTTCTAGCACGCGGGTGCATTTGGCGAGCTGGAAGCTCTTCGAACTCCCATAGTTCAGGAATTTTTATGGCGGTTGCATCCCACAGCTCTGACCCCATTTCCAGCCCCTCGCTCCTGTCTGGAGACTGGAGGAGGAGAAGAAAGCTCTGAGCTTCTAATCATGTCTTGGTCTTTTTGGTGACTAGTTCCCATCCGGGAGCCCACTCAGAGTTACCTCCTTGGAACAAAAGATGCTTCTGCCACCCAGGAAGTTCCCAAGGACTCAGGGGCTCAGTGTCAGACACTCCTGCTGCTGGGGAAATGACAAAGGCATCCGGGGTTCGGTGTCGGCAACCTGGGGTGGAGACCAAACATGAGGACAAAGGACTCTCCTAGTCTTCTATCTACAGGGATTTTAAGAGCTCTGTTCCAGGATCCCAGGGCTGAGACCAGTCTCTGTATTTCTCATTATTTCACAGCAGGTATCTCTTGATTTCTTCAAAAACCTTCAAAGAGCACCTTGGAGGAACCCGTGACGACAGCTGACACGCGTGGGGAGCTGGCTTGTGCTGGGCACTGCTCAGAGCTACTTGTGTATGCAACTATTAATCCTCACAATAACCTTCTGAAGGAGGAGTTATTATTACCCCTGCTTTTCAGATGAGGAAATGGGCCCGGGCAACCTGCCAGGGTGTCACAGTCATACGCAGAGGAACATGGTCTGAACCTGGGTCTGACTCCAGAATGAATCCATCATAAAGTCAAGTCCCAGTCATGTTGGAATAAATCCAAAGGCAGGATGGGGCATCGAGTCTCCTGTTGGTCCTGGGTCAGAGAAGTGAGGTGGATCGTAGAAGTGAGAACCGGGAACCTGGGTAAGCTATCTACCAGAGTAATGTCTACAAATCAGCACTTTCCAAACTCTGCAAGTCACTAGGATTTCTAAGGAACTCACATTAAAGCATCCTTGGCGGGGACCAGCAGCTGGTGTAATGGCTACCTCGCTGAACTCCCATGTAGTCGACCACGGTTTGCGTCCTGGATCCGGTGGCTTAAACTCACGCCGGGCTCATGTGCGTGCGTGCCCAAGATTCCAAGAGGAGAATAGAGGAGAAGGGATTGTGGCGTGGCCATCCTCCAGGGGGGTGATTTCTCGCTTTCTGTCTCTATGTCTCTCTCTTTCTGGTGAGTGCATGCACCCTATAGCAAAACTTCTCAAAAATAAATAAATAAATAAATAAAGCATCCTTGGAGCCAGCAAGTGGCGTAGTGGTTAAGAGCACTGGATTCCCACATGGCTGACTGTGGTTTGAGTCCCAGACTTGGCGGCTTGCTTTCTCACTTTCCCTCTCTCTCTCACTCTGTCCCTCTCTGGTCAAATTAAAATAAATAAACAAACAAATAAATGAAATTAAGTAAAATAATTATTTTTAAAAAAGCATCCTCAAAGGGCTGGCAGTTGGTGTGGTGGTTAAGGTGCTGGACTCCCCCATGTCTGACCATGGTTTGGGTCCCCTCCCACATGTCTGACCATGGTTTGAGTCCCGGACCTGGTGGCTTGGTTTCTCATTTCCCTTTCTCTCTCTCTCTGGTCAAATTTAAAAATAATAAATAAAATAAATAATTTTAAAAAGTGTCCTCAAGAAGAGGCTAATACAATAGATAATAATAATAATTAATACATATTGAACTTTTTCTTTTGGAGAGGTTTTATTTATTTATTTATTTTTTGCTATAGGGTGCATGGACTCGCCAGAAAGACAGAGACAGAGAGACAGAAAGCGAGAAATCACACCCCAGGGGGGGTGGCCACGCTGCAATCCCTTCTCCTCCATTCTCCTCTCATGATCTTGGGCACGCACGCACATGTGCCTGGTATGAGTTTAAGCCGCCGGGTCTGGGACTCAAGCCATGGTCAACTACATGGGAGTCCAGTGACATAGTCATTACGCCAGCTGCTGGTCCCATATTGAACTTTAATTAGACCGTGTACCACGCCCCATGCTAAGTCTTGGTCTGCATTATCTCATTTAATCCTCCCAGATATCCTTCAGTGTGAACCCTGGTATCATCCCCACTTCACAGCTGAGCAGGTTGATATTCAGAGATCACCCGGCTTGTAAGTGACCAAAGTGGGCTTTGGCCCAGGGCTATCTGACCCAGAGCCCATGCCTGTCACAGGCGAGGCTACAGGAGCCTTCCTCCCCTTCCAGCCACGCCCTCTTCATCAGAACTGAAAGAGTTGACATCCAGAGAGAACCCGGAGGAAGGAACTGCGCCGTTGCTTAGGGGTTAGGAGAGGATAAATGAAACAGTGTGACCCTGGATAGCCTTTTCTAAAAGTCTTGGACCCCCTCCTTCCCACTGGGAAGGGCAGTTTTGAAGTCCATTTGAGAAGTGCGCTCTGCTCTCTTGGTACACAAGGGGGAGCATTTAGCACAGGAATGGGAGTCGGATTGCGCAGAGAGGAAGTATTCTTGCCCTGTGCAGAAGGGAGCTCTCTCTGCTTGCTCCTTGTAGAAATACATTGTTTTTCTTTTTGCTGAACCATTTGAAAGCAAGTTGCAGACATCATGAGACTTCACCTATAAATACTTCAACAGGATTTCCTAAGAACAAAGACATACTTTACTGAATCATGATATTATCAAGTCCAAGAAATTTAACATTGATGTCACAATATATATGTCTGTATACTCATATTTCTCCAAATACTCTCAAAATGTCCCTTTTAAGTTTTTTTTTTTAATTCCAGATTCAGTTTTGTTTTCTCTTAATATTGGATGGTCATGTTTCTGGATTATCTTCCTGCAAAATATTTGTAAATTTTTTTTAGAGGTTTTTGCCATAGGGTGTGTGCACCTGCTGGGGAGAGAGAGAGACAGAGACAGAGATAGTGAGAGGGAAAGTGAGAAATCACCCCCTGAGGGGTGGGGATGACCACACTGCAATCCCCTCTCATCCATTGTCCTCCTGGGACTTTGGGCATGTATGCATAGATGCCCAGCATGATTTTCAAGCCACTGGGTCTGGGACTCCAACCATGGTCAGCCATGTGGGAGTGCAGCGACATAACCACTATGCTATCAGCTGGCCTCAATGTTCATAATTTTTAGTGGCCATTTAATACTCCACAGACTGGCTTGCCATGATTTATGAATGTGTTCCTCTTTGGTTCTTACTGTTTTTCCTATTGTAGGTACATCATCGTGTTAAGTGGGACTTTTTTATTTTTAACATTAATATGCTATACATCATTACAGTATACAAAATGAATTTTTCGTCCAAAATACATTGTCTGTTGGCTCAATCAAGTACATCAACATATGTGTTATCAACAAACAAGTTTTTTCTCTTTTTTTGCCATCCTTGATTCCCTATCCCTAACCCTCTGCCCTGTCCAACCCTCCTCCCATTGTCTCTGTTATCCCTGTTTGCTTTCTATGCCTATCCCCCCCATTTAATTGATTGTGAATAGAATGAACATACTGTAAAGTAGCACCTAACTAGGGCTATATAGCTTAACTGCAGTCATCAAATAGGTATTTCTAATGCCTTTTTTTTTTTTCTTCTGAAAATTTTTTTTTTTTATTAATTTACATTCATTCCCTGAGCATCATCACAACATTCTAAATGTGGTTTCCCATCTAGAATATACTATATAGTGGCTTAATAATGCATGTTATCATCCATAATATTCCATTTCTACTTTCATATATATGTTTTTTTACCCCATGTCTAGCCCTCTGCCCTATTCCACTCTCTTATTACACTATCTCTGCTGTCTACAGTTGTCTTCAATCCCTTTTCCCCCAACATTTCGTTGGTCACACAATATCATAAGTAATCTAACTACTTTCAATAGCAAGATCAGCCGATGGTTTCAAGAAAAGCAGTTTTGAACTGGTAAGGATATTTCTTTGAAACTTAAAGCCTAGAAACAGGTTAGTATTCTGTTCAAATAGTCGGAACATGAATCTATTGATAGCTGAAGACAGGACAAAAGTCCTTAAAACCAGACAACAAAGCTTAGAAGAAAAGCAGCAATATTTTAGTCAAGTCGTAGAATACTGTTTCATCAGTTCAGTCTCATGTACTTAATCTTTCTTCTGTATCTGTTGAGGTTCGATGTTCCAGATTGAAATCTGGGATGTAATACTCAACTCCAGCTTTTGGCCCTACAATTAAGTTGCCCATTTTCTTAGTTTCTGAACTCTTATTTCTGTGTGTCTGCATTTAATTTTACTGACATAGCACTCCCTTAAGAACTTCTTGGAGATCCGGTCTGGTGCTGGTAAATTCTTTCAGGTTTTGTTTATCTGGGAAAGTTCGTGTCTTTTCTTCCCAAATGAACGATAACCTTGCTGGGTACAGAATTCTCGGTTGAAATTGCTTTTCCCTTAATACTTTGAATACATTTTCCCATTCTCTCCTCGCTCTCATTGTTTCCGATGAGAGGTCTGCCGTTAGTCTGATGGGATACCCTTTGTAGGTAACTTGCCTTTTTTCTCTTGCCAGTCTTAGTATCTTGTCTTTGTCTGTGGTTTTGGTCAATCTGGCTATAATGTGTCTTGGAGAAGATCTTCTTGGGTTGATTCTATTTGGGGTCCTCTGTATTTCTTGGGACTGAATCTTTGAGTGCCTCTCCAGGTTTGGAAAATTTTCTTGTAAGATTTCATGGAATAGATTATCAATGCCCTTATGAGTCTCTTCACCTTCTGGGATGCCTATTATCCGGATGTTTGGACGTTTGATGGTATCTAGTACTTCTCGCATATTATTCTCAAATTTTTGGGCCATTTTCTCAGTCTTCGCGGTGGATTTTTCTAGGCCAACCATTTTCTCTTCTACATTAGAGATTCTATTTTCTGTATGATCTAGTCTGCTTTTAATACTTTCAAGGGAGATTTTGACTTCTTGTATTATAGCCTTCATCTCTAACAGTTCCATCTGATTCTTTTGTAAAGTGTGAAATTCCTCTTTTAGATCTTGCATGAATTTCCTCACCTCCTGGAACTCTTCAACTCCTTTCTCCTTCCTCTTCAGCAGTTCCTTGTCTCTCTTCTCTTCCATCTCTGTTAGCTTTGCCATTATGAACGTTCTGAATTCTTTATCAGACATTTCCATGATTTCCATGGAACTCTGTGTGGATGAAGAGCAGCTATCTGTTTCCCTTGTGGGAGAGGTATTTTCCTGCTTCCCCATATTTCTTGTGCTCCTGCAGCGATTTCTAGTCATCTCGTGGATGATCAGTTTCTTCCCAAACATGCGAGTTTTGTATGCTGGAGGCCCAGTTATCAGTGGGACATCTTCCTTTTTTCCCAGAATGTCTAGATCACAGGAGCCATGGAGCTGTCTGTCTCTTGAAGAAGGGCTGTTCTGGGGTCACCCCCACCTCAGAGGGGAATGCAGCTGCTCTGAGTCACAAGGAAGCTGAACAACACCTTCTTATGTGTTAGTGCCATCGGGGAGAGAGGTGAGGGTCAGTTTGATGCCTCAGCTGGGGTACTGGAGAGAGCCTGCTTCCCCTTTTTTTTGGAGAGGTTTTCACTATAGGGTGCGTGCGCTCGCCAGACAGACAGAGAGAGACATAGAGACAGAAAGCGAGAAATCACCCCCCAGGGGGGATGGTCACGCCGCAATCCCTTCTCCTCCATTCTCCTCTCGGGATCTTGGGCACGCACGCACACGCACCCGGCGTGAGTTTAAGCTACTGAGTCCGGGACTCGAACCGCAGTCGACTATGTGGGAGTCCAGCAACATAGCCATTACGCTAACTGCTGGTTCCCTGCTTCCCAATTTTGATCCAGGCACCAATTCAATAGATCTTGGAATGAAAAATGAGCATGAGATGGACCGTCACATATGAAATTCACCAAATGTCGTGGGTCCTTCCCTAGTAGGACTCAGCAGTGGAGATTTCTGTGCAGCAGGCTCAGTGGGGAGCATTTGGGGATCAAGACCTGTGGGGGAATGAAGGAACAGGGTGAGACAGAGGGAGGCATTCAACTGAGATGTCATCACTACGAAGGTCTCAGCTGATCTCCCGTTAGCGCTGGGCCGGGATGGTCTTCATTCAGGGTTGTCCTCTATGGAGGCAAGGAGGCTGGGACTTGATTCCCCTTCGGGGACGTGTCATTGGTTGCAGGTTGCTCCTGGAGAGGGGACTTGACCTTAGCGCAGTTTTCAGAGATGGGTGACAGCCACAGTCTTGACTACACAAGGGCAATGCTCATGAACTTCTTCTTTGATCTTGGGTCTCCCGAGTCAGACCGAACACACAAAGGCTCAGAGTGCTGGGGGTGGGGGGGTGAGGAGGAGGGGAAAGGTGCCACCAGAGAGGGCTTTGCTGTCCTGTGACTTCTTCCTCTCACCCTGAGCTACGCCTTCTCTGGTTGGGTGCAAAGGGACCAGAGTGGAGTGGCAGCAGGATACAGGTGGGGTCTGGTCTCATGCTCCCAGGGTTTGCTGGAGCAGAGGACGAGAGAGTGTTCCCTGGAGCTCACACATGGGCCCCAAGGGAGCGAGAGGACTGGGCCAGAGCCACGATAAAATATGTTTTGTTTTGAAATATTTTCTATGCAAAATGCGTCATGACTCTTTTGACAACCCAATACTTTTTCTTTTTAGAGATTTTTACTCTTGGGCACATGTGCTCACCAGAGAGACAGAGAGCGACAGAGAGATAGAAAGTGAGAAATCACCCCTGAGGGGGGATGGCCACGCTGCAATCCCTTCTTCTCTCAGGATGTGCACGTGCCCGGCATGAGCTTTAAGCTGCTGGGTCCAAGAGTCAAACTGCGTTTGACTATGTGGGAGTCCAGTAATGTAACCATTATGCCATCTGTTGGTTCCCCAACAACCCAATAATTTAAGACTCAGAAGAAGTTGCAAAAATAACAGCTCAGAGTTCCCATATGCCCTGCACTGAACTTTCTCCCATGATAACATCATCTATGCGGGCACTACAAAAAGTTCATGAAAAATGTGTATTATGGAGAAGCTATGTGTGCATTTCAATTTTTTTCTTTTATTATGCCAGACAGTACATGTGCATGTATGACGGAGAGAGAACACCCCCTAATGAGACTGATCACACCACAGTCCTTTTCCTTCCAGTTCTTCATCCCATCAGGATCCTGAGTACATGTGCACCCTTCGTGAAAGCCATCTCGGGGAGGACTCAAACCGCGACTGGCCTCGTGGGGTCTGACTTCCTTCGCACAGGGCTTAAAAGCTGTCCCATAGCATGGCCTGGATTTCCGATTTTTTTGCACCAAAATAAGCACATTTATTTATTTAAAAACTGCCTTTATTTATTGTTTATTTATTTATTTATTGTTAGAGGATGCATGTGCTTGTTAGAGAGAGAGAGAGAGAGAGAGAGAGAGAGAGAGAGAAAACCCCCGCCCCCATGGGGTGTGGTCACACCACACCTTTTTCTTCCATTTTTCCACCTAGTCAGGATTTGGGACATGCACCACAGGCAACCGGTATAGCTGTAAAGCTGCCAGGCCCAGGATTTGAACCAGGGTTTACCATGTGGGGTCCAGCTCCCCATGCACAGGGCTTAACTCACTGTGCTATAGGGCTGGGCTCTGAACTTGCACTTTGATTTTACTTTTCCCACAAACTTTTGGAACTCTCCCGATAACCACAGCACATCTTCAAAACTAGGAAATCGACCATGACGTTGGTAGACTATGAACTAAATTACTAGAGACTTTACTTGATTTTCACCAGTCTTTTTATTTTTTTAAGGCCTATTTAATTTTATTTATTATTTTTTAATTTGACTAGAGAAACAGAGAGAGAGACAGAGAGGGAAAGTGAGAAAGCAAGCTGCCAGGTCCAGGACTCAAACTATGGTCAGCCATGTGGGAGTTCAACACCTTAACCACCACACCACTTGCTGGCCCCCACCAGTTTTTCAAAATATTTTTATTTAGTTTGAACATAATTGTTTATTTAATTCCATTGATCATTATTATTATTTTTTTAAAATTAAAAAAAAATTGTTACAGGGTACATGTGCTTACCAGAGAGAGAGAAAGAGAGAGAGGGAGAGGGGGAAAGTGAGAAAGAAAACCATCAGGTCCAGGACTTGAACCATGGTTGGCTATGAGGGAGTCCAGCACCCTAACCACTACACCACTTGCTGGCCTCTCGCCAGTTTTTACATGCATGTGTGCGTTTACTTTTATAGAACCTTATCCCATGTAGAGGTGCGTGTAATTGGCGTCACAATCAGGACAGCCTCCCTAAGCCCTGTCGCTGCAAAGACAGTCCCTCCTCCTGCAGCTTCGTGACCACGACTTCCTGTCAGAGCCAGCCTTTGGCAATCACTAATCTGTTCTCCATCATTGAGATTCTGTCATTTCCAGAGTGTCATATAAATGATGCGCACAGTATATAACCTTTTCTTTAGTTGTCAGGGAGTGTATGTGCTGGCCGGTGAGAGACAGAGATGGAGAGAAAGGGGAGA